>NC_053492.1:137066276-137258776 GCF_905171775.1 Rana temporaria
AGCTCTAAAAGGAGTCATCCACAACATCTATTGTACTGCTGAATGTTATTGCCTAACAATTACTTTGGGCCCTTTTAATTTAGCTAGCTGAAGATACAAAATTTCTACAGGAAAGGACTACTTTACACCCCCCCCCCCACACACACACACACACACACACACAAGGGAAAGGAACAATGGGTGTCTATCCAGATCCATACCAAGGAACTTTCTTTATATAGAAACCAAGGCCATAGTCCTTAGATACAACTTGCTAAGCTGTGTTAAGTTTTTGTGTTAAAGAGGGGTTGTGGCGTCAAGGTTCGAGAGTAGTCTGATTCCACATCTCCTACCCTTTTTGGGCCTAGAATCATAGACCTTGATTGGTTAAACTTAATTCAATTTCATTGTTCATATAGAGCAGGGATATGCAATTAGCGGACCTCCAGCTGTTGCAGAACTACAAGTCCCATGAGGCATAGCAAGACTCTGACAGCCACAAGCATGACACCCAGAGGCAGAGGCATGATGGGAATTGTAGTTTTGCAACATCTGGAGGTCCGCTAATTGCATATCCCTGATATAGAGAATATAACAATAACTTTATTTTTCTTATCTTATCCATTTTCTGTTGATTCTGTGTACTGCAAAACCTTGCGTAAAACTCATCCGGTTTACAGTGAACTATTCTGTGTCTGCAGCTATATTTCTTTGCTGAAATGTCTGAACCCAGGATGTCAGAGAGGAGACTTACAAGGTCAGGACAACAATTGGAATATAGTATATTTAACCACTTCACGCCAAATCATGTTCCTGTACGTCATTTGGTATAACTTTTAGAGCTAGTGGTCAGCTCTTTATATCATAAGGATCCCGCCTCCTTCTGCCACTCTGCCCTAGTCTCTTGTCCCTTCGGGAGACCTTAGCGACCATTTGGCATGTTCGCTGGCTGTGTGGAGACCCAAACAAAGCTTGAAACGGCTTTAATCTGGACTCTGATGTAAAACCCCAGAAATGACTTCACAATATCAGCTTGAAACGGCTTTGATCCGTTCTCCGATGTAAAACCCCAGAAGCGACTTCACAACATCAGTTTCGGTTTACTCGGCTGCCTATTGCGCCAATTTAAAAAAAATGCCAGTATTCCAAAATGCTGATTTTAGAGTTTTGAATACTTTGAAGTGCAAAGGAGGGATTTGAGATCTTTTGGACCCCCAATCCCTCCATAAAGAGTATCTGTCACTGCCTATTACTGTCACAAGGGCTGTTTACATTCCTTGTGACAGCAATAAAAGGGAAAGTGTTAAACAAAAAATAAATAAAACATTTTTTTTAAAGCGTCCCCTTTCCCGCAAGCTCAAACACTAAAGAAAACGCATACCTAAGCTGCTACCACAATGGTAAACAGTGTTCAAATCACACATGTGAGGTAGCGCCACAATCTTTAGTTAGAGTAACAACAATGATAAAAGGAAAAAAGACGTCCTCTGTAACTCTAAACAGGTAACCGTTTACAATTTTTAAATATTGCCTATGGAGATTTAGTACCGTAGTTTGTTGTCTGTGTGACATAAAATATTTCAACGATTGCCATGTTATTCTCTAGGGTCTTTGCTAAAGAATATATGTAATGTTTGGGGGTTCTATAACCTCCTCTTAATTTCTGTCCAGCAGGATAGGGACTCAATGAACCTCCCAGATGCAAATTTTTAAGAGAGATACAATAAGATTCATAGATGATATTCCTCTCACAAGATCACTTCCAATATTATGCTGCTTTGGGAAATGGTGGAGGTATTCATAGCTTCTGTTCCTGTTGATCCTGACAGAATTCTTGTACATTGATAAATGTGTGTGCTCTCTTTCTCTGTTGACTGAGATCAGTTACATTGTTTCCACTTTCCTCTGTGGATGATAGAACAGCTCGCCCCTATGCTAGGTAGTAGAGGAGAGAGGTAGTGCTCTGTAGGCAATTCTGCTTCTCTAAAAATATAGTACAGTGAGTGAGCATTGTTACCATAGAACAGAAAATGTGTGCCCTGTGGGATTACTAATTGAAAATAAAGGAAAACAGCCTGAAAAAACAAACAACCAAAAACACATCTATGGACTGGTAATCTGCAATATATCGGGGTTTTTTTTTATTATTTTTTTTTTCTTGTGTTCAGATATGCTTTAAAGTGAATCTATACTCACCTGTTCCTCGAGCAATGACTTTTTGTTTAAAGCTGCCCCTCCACTTCAACAGTCTTTCAGATCCCACATAACTTATCTCCAAACATTGGGTGGCCATTTCTGGGAAGCCTGCTTTCCCGTCACTTGGTGGATCCCACCTAACTTAGTTTCATCCATTGTATAGCGACTTCTGGTTGGCCAGCCTTCCTGGCATTTGGCAGATCCAACATAACCTACCCCTATTCATTGGGTGGCCACTTCTGGTAAAGTTTTTTTTAGCATCCTATAGTTGTGAAGAGGTGCAAGTGGATGCATTCACATTTGTTTTTAAAAAAGATCTTCTGAACAAAACCAGCCATGGATGGTTCAAATCTCAGCCGCTTCAGCAGGGACTGACTGAGATTCGATCCATCTATAGGCAGGCTGATTGTACCCAAGTTGATCCATCGATCGACATTGGTAAAACTAGCATGTTAGATTTCTAGCATGTGATTATTGCCAACTGCTATAGTTGCTAGCAATAATCATTGTATTCTCCTGGCAGGGAGGGCTCCCCACACACCACCCCCCTCTTTCTACCAATGGCAGAATAATAGCTCCATGGGTGGGATTCCCCCATGAACACTGACTGTGTTTATGGGGTAATCAAGCAATTTTCTGCAGCAATGGCCTGCCTTAATTTTGTGAGACGTAACAAATGTCAGTACATAGGACTCACTGGTAATGTTTTACTAAAGGAGTAAACAATCTTTACTTTGTAAAGTTAATTTTCACTTAGTTTAGTGAATAAAGTGAAGCTATGTTCACACATTGAATATACAATAATGCTTAAAGCTAAGTTCCACCCAAAAATGTAAGTTCCGCTTTAAGCACTCCTCACTCCCTTACATGCCCCATTTGGCATGCCATTTTTATGGGGGGGAGTGGGTACCTTCTTTTTAGAGGGACTTCCTGTCTCCTTCTGCTTCTTGGCCACCTAGGTGAGTCCTCCTCTCCCCCTAGGCAGCCCCTCTCTCCCTGCAATCTTCTGGGACATGTCACAGGTCCCAGAAGATTGCCTGACCAATAGCAGAGCGCAGCGCGACTCGCTCATGTGCAGTGCATGTCCAGCCGTGAAGCGGTAAGCTGTCGCAGCTGGGTGCCCACAGTTGCTATAACGTTGCCAAGGAGCGAGGGGGGGTGAGGAGCGAGGCTCTGGGAGTGGCCGCATCGCTGGACCATGGGACAGGTGAGTGTCTGTTTATTAAAAGTCAGCAGCTACACTTTTTAAATCTGTTGACTTTTAATAAACGAAAAAACGGGTGAAACTCCACTTTAAGGCATAGTTTTAATAAGCAAACTTTTGCTTGCACATAATTGGATGATCGGTGTAAATGCAGTTGAACTGTATTTACTAAGCCAAGTAAACATGTTTTATTCTATTATTAAATCAGCTTTAATGTTTTTGTCATGTTGTACATTGTGCATTATCTTTGTTTGCTATTTATTGCATATCTAATCGTTAAATTATATTTTATTGCTAGGACTTTTTGTTAAATTTTTGTAACATGCTTGCCTTTTGGCATATGCTGTTGTCTTTGCAAGAGGAAAAACTAGACAATTCCTGCAAACAGTTTCAACAATAAAAGTTTCAGTCTCATTTTCATAAGATGAAATCAATGCAGCAGGGTAAAGTTTGGAGCGCTTTCAGTAAATGTGTATGCATATTGTAAAAACGAAAACATCCCCTAGATTTTATATTCCATCATATGTTCACAACAAAAGCATACTTAAAATATTGCTAGTTACATAAAAAAAAAAAAATAGTTTATTTAATTTGCGATTTTCATGAATATTTTTCACACAATGCCTGAACACTACAGAGAGATGGGATATGCCTCAGATTTCACTGCAATTCCCTAAGGAAACACCAGTAAAATACAAGTCACAGTCTGGGATTGTGCTGGAAATGAATAAATGCTTCATATAAGATGCTGTCTTACTGTTGCAACTTTATTCAACATCAACTTCCAGATGGGAACTATTTTCCATGCTTCATAAAGCTAAATCCAGCTGTTACATTTGGACCTACATAAGGAATCCACATTTTATTGCTTTAACAGTGCATACAAGACAATTGCTATTGTTTGACTCGGTTGCTCACCTCAAAACACTCAATGCATTTCGATATGAAGGCTGATTTTGAGAGTCGATTAATAAGCTCTGTTCTGTAACAAGACTCTAGCTTTTACAACATTTACCAGATAGCTCACATAACTGGTAGATAAACTGTCGACAAACAAAGAAGCTTTTTGCCATCCACACTTAGCTGTGAATGTGAACACTGCCAGCATAATTTTCCATGTTAAAACCACAGTGGGAAGTTTTAGGATTTTACATTCTTGCTATTTTAGTTTTCACATTTTTTTCTTTCTCCAGTCCAAATGATTAAATTGTTGTGCAAGAAGAATTTAATTTGTGGAAGCCTTAAACAAAGACCAGACCTAGGGTGGCATCAATGATCTATGTTGCTATGCTTTGACTCAATTTGTCCAACTCTATCCTACCTTCACATATTTTATTTATCTATTTAGTACCTTGGATCCTCTACCTGTTACATAAATGTGGGTAGCAGTAGTGCAACAATCTCTGTCATTATTGCCGACACTTGCAGGAAAGAGCAATTGCTAACAATAGGAATTCATTATGCTAAAATTATAATAGAACAAAATGGGTCCTGATAGATTGCTCTGGGTTTGTCTTTTCACTGGGCCATAGAGTTATAGATGCTGGAAAATTTAAAAAAATCTGACATTTTAGGTATTTCAGAATACTATCCTTCCTGACTGCCCACTGCCATTCAACAAGCCCCCCTTCTCCACCTAGTACTTCACCAGAGTTTGTGATTGGGAGCAGGGACAGCATTACAGGTAGGGTTTTGTAGTAAAAAGGGAAAGATAAAACAGATGTTTAACTCTTGTTTCAGTTAAATACCAATATTCATATAGTCAATAAGTCCTGCAATAGTGATTGCTAATGGACATGAAATAAACTGACAAAGATGTACTGTATGGAAGTCCTGCTAATTTACTAAATGGCCACCTATGAAACCGACATCTTCTTTAAGGTGCACATAGGTCATGAGCATGTGATGTCTTGCAGATTTGTAAGTATGGGTCCCTTCTTGGTTGATACCCAATGTTTGCAATAACAAAATACATTTAGTTATTATTATTATTATACAGGTTTTATATAGCGCCAACAGTTTGCGCAGCGCTTAACAAAATAAATGCAGACATTACAGTTACATTACAATTTGGTACAAGATGAATCAGAGGGCCCTGCTCATTAGAGCTTACAATCTAAAAAGGGAGGGTCAATTGATACAAATAGCTGTGGGAGATGAGCTGATGGAGGAAGTAAAACAGTGTTAGTTAGAAGCAGGATAGGCTTCTTTAAAGAGAAGAGTTTTTGGGGATAGCCTAAATATGGATAGATTAGGGGACAGTCGGACAGATTGGGGTAGGGAGTTCCAAAGGATGGGAGAAGCTCTGGAGAAAGGTAACAAGGGAGCTAGAGAGCAGGAGGTCTTGGGAGGACCGAAGAGAGTGGCTTGGTTGGTATTTTTGGACTAGGTTAGTGATGTAGCTGGGGGCCGATTTGTGGATTACTTTTTCTAAATTATTGTTAGTACTTTGAATTATATTCAAACATTGTATTATGTGTGTCATATATTCCTAACCTATTTCTACTTTATAGACAATTGCGTGAGCATCAACCCCTGACGAAGTTACACTATGTCACGAAACACGTCGGGTTACATAGATACAAGTTCACACTTAATATGGATTGATTTTGAAACACTGTACCTGGCTATGGAATTAATATGTATATATTAACCAACCTGCTTGATTATATGGCAACTATGTCCCTGTTGATCTGTTGGAAATTGTATTTACCAATAAATCTTCATTGTATTGATTTTATTATTGATTGTGTCGCACCTCATCTAAAGTCCCACGGCAATTTATGTTTCTTTGTAAAAGGTGCAAAAAGCCAGTGCTGCTGGATGATCAGGGGGGAAGCATCTGTAAACAAAGAAAAAGAATGCGAAATCCAGTGTAAAGGGATCATAATGTAGTAAGTACAGTATATGGGCAAGTCCGGCCATGCTGGATGGGATGCACACTGCAGTTCTGGGATAGCTTTACTGACTGCGTACCCAAGGAGGAAAACCCACTGCTGTCTTGGCCTACAGACCTCCTGAATACCATCACATGTTGGGAGTGCCAAGTTGCCAATACGAGAGCCACATGTTTCCCCTTTCATAAGTCTCCTGGAGGCATTCATACACATTTTTTAAATGAATAAATTGTTACATATACTTACTGCACTATGATCTCTTTGTGCTAAATTTCTTTGTCTTTTTGTTTGTTTACAGGTAGGTTATGTGCAAAGGATATCTTGGCTATTGTAAATACTTAAAGCGGTTGTAAACCCATTTAAAAAAAAAAAAAAAATTCTCCTGCAAGGCAAAAGTCATAATGAGCTAATATGCACCGCATATTAGCTCATTATGAAATACTTACCTCGGAACGAGGTGTGTAAAACTTACCTGGTTCACGCCGAGCGAGAAATCATCTTGCTCCGGCGTGTCTTCCGGGTATCGCCGCTCCAGCGCTGTGATTGGCTGGAGCGGCGATGACGTCACTCCCGCGCGTGCGCGCGGGAGATTTAAATTCGGCAAGGTCCAGCGGCTGCCGGTCCTTTAGCCGAGGATCCCCTCTGCGCATGCGCCGCTGACGTCAGCGACGCATTGCGAGGGGAATATCTCCTAAACCGTGCAGGTTTAGGAGATATTCTTTATACCTACAGGTAAGCCTTATTATAGGCTTACCTGTAGGTAAAAGTCATAAAGTGGGGTTTACAACCACTTTAACAAGTGCACTCCCAGTTGTCATACTGGACTCTATTCATCAACTACTATCAAGCTTTTGTGAAGGAACAGGAGGGTGGGAAAGGTGGGTGCAGCAACAGATAGACAGGAAAATTGAGTATCTGACACTTTTGGCACTCTGAATAACTAGGAACTATTGTCCAGAGGAGCAAATTACATACAAATAAAATTACATTATTAGGCCTAGTGATAGGGTCTCCTAGTCCCCCAAACATGCATATCAGATCCTTACCCGACTCTTAACTGCGTGTGTTTAATATTCATTCACATGAGGGGGAGGGTGATATCTGGGAGCCTCCTAACATTACCCTTTATGCTGTCACAGCTGTTTTTGTGGAAGGTTTTTGTGCACATGTTTAAAAAATCATTTTAGGCCTGAAGAATATGTAAGAACCCCAAAATATTATATACTTTCTGAAAGCAAACATCCTAGCAAAGCCTTTTACAACCAGGGTTCGGTAGCACCCTGGGGTCTCTTTTGATGTCTTCATGGGTTCCGCAGTATGAAACAAGAATTTGGTCGCACACTGGAACTCCAACTTATCTTGATGTCATCTTTATTGTCAAAGGGGTCAGACAAATACAGGCAATGGTAGACGTGTTTCACAAACGATAGCTTGCTTGTTCACAGTATCCTGTCTGAGAATGGCATTCAAAGATCAGTCTAAGATCTCGCTTCTCTGCCAAACTATAAATTGGTGTCTTCCCAAGTCCTGAGCTCTCTGGCTCCCCGCACAGGGCGATACTGTGAAGTGCAAAGCCCAAAAGTGCTGGTAAAGGTACAGTACTGCAAATTTTAAAGCGACTTATGTGTGTGACTGTAGTTGTGTGTGTGTGTGTGTATGTACTGTATGTAAGTGTATGAGTGTAGGAGTGTGTGTGTATGGTCTGTATGTTTGTGTGTGAGTGTAGGTGTATATTACTTTTAATCTTGTCCCCTAATCTAATACAATCAGAACTGCCGCCCCTCTGAAAAGTGATCCATGTTCAGATCGCTTTTAAGAGGCATTTTACAGGTGGTGAAAAGGGACCTGTTTTAACCCCCTAAATGTAGCACTACCATGCCACAACCACTTGCAATGCATGTGGTTGCATGGGGGCCCTTTTCACCTTGAGGTATAATTCTACCATTGTGTACAGCTCTGACTGCTGTCTCCGCAGCTAAATGGGGAGCAGATAGGGGTGGTAACAATGCTGCTAAACATCATATTTTACTGTCCCCCAACCGCATGTATGATATAGTCCTTGGTTCACATATGTGCGGCTGTTGGCTACATGTAGGGCAACTCATTTATTTCAATGGGCCGCCCTACCCACAGAAACACAGAAAGAAGTCCCCAACTTTTTTTTTTTTTAATTGTGCTACACCGTTTTAGCAGACACTAAAATCTGCAATTTTTTCCAATGCGTGGGGGTATCATTGAGAATTAAAACCGGTGGAACATGTAACATGTTCCCAAAGGTGAACTTATCCTTTAAAGCGTAACTCCAATTTTGTTGAGAAAAAAAAACATTCCCCTCTGGGTGATCTTTGTACATTGCAAGGATAATAACAACCTTTGTTGCAGATTCCTACCTTTTGTTATTCTGAAGATATCCATGTGTGTTTGTCTGTGCCTCTGTCACTAGTGGGTCTAATGGGAGTGGTTTTATAATTATCTGTCAGCTGTTGGGCATAATGAGGAAAGTGTCTGGGCCTGCATCCCTTTAGATAGGTTCCTATTAAAAGTATCTCTCCAAAAATAATGCAGGGGATGCCTGAAACCTTATTTGTATCTTAGGCAGGCTTCTGGAAAAATTGGTGAGTCAATCACACAAGCAGGAAATTTTGTTTCTGGGGAGTGGTCAGTACATACTCTGTGTATAGAACAGCTCCAGGTAGCCATATTACATTGCATTCTCAGAAAATTACATTGGCTGTAGATTGAAAAGGAAAGGTAATTTTTAATAACATTCAATTACAATATGATTAGTGTCGCAATTATATGCACTATATTATTTTTTCTTTATTTCCTAAGTGGAGCTATCCTTTAAGCCTTATTATAACAGCTACTCCCCGCCAAACAGTATTTTTTAAAAACCTATTTTGTCCCCATGTCCTTTGTTTGACAATCCATTTCCTAATAGCCTTCCTTAAAAATTGTCAGAATTGGTTTTAAAGCTTCAGCCCATTAATTTCAATGTAGTTCAGATTAACATTTAAACTCAGTAGCAGTTTGGCAAAGGTCGTGGGAACCAAAATCAGGTACAATCGACTCGTCGCTAGTTCATAACTTTGAGCACAACACACTGTGAAATTTGAATTGTAATTAGTATCCAGCTAAACAAAAAGTGGCATGCAAAAATCAGAAACCCCATAGCAAACAATAAGAGCCTCTATTTCACTGATCTGACATCAATAAAATCAAACTGTTAATTAAAAGCAAATAAATTTAACATCATTGAAAGAATGTATGTTTGTATTGCATTTAGTGATGCTATACAACTTGAAAAATTTCCAGAAATTTGAATGCATTTAGGGCTGGCAAGTCGAGCCCTTTCACCTGGAAACCAGATGGTCAATATTTCTTTAGCAAAACTAGCTTGTGATTTTTCATGAGGCTCAGGCATTTGTCTAAAGCAGTTGGACTTTGAGGACAGAATATTATAGAAAATCAATAACCTTTTTGCTTTTTCAGAGTTATGGGTTTCCCCATGGGCAGATCTAATGATGATAAAGGTGGTGATTTTTTTTTTTCCTTTTATAAAAATTCTGTGCTCTGAAAGAAACTTTTATGTTATTTCATACAAGAAAATTGAAAGAGTTTTAGTTGCCAATAAAGCTATCCTCAGTAGATGGTTAAGAAACCAACCATCAAAGCTCTTTGTTTCATCTAAACATACATACATACTGTAGATACACACATAATGGTATTCTGTAACTCAAGAACACAATGTAAGTCGTGATTTATCTCTGTTATGACAGTTGTACAGCAGCAAGGAACTCTCCAAAATTTTTCCAGTCAAATATTAGCCCAATAGTGCCAATTATTTCAAGTATTTGTCCAATAGTGCCAATTATTGTTATTCACGGCCATTTTCTATCCAACTATCAAATATACAAATCTGTTGAACTCATTGGTATAAGAACTGAATGTGTCTGGGATTCTGGACAGCAAATTGATAAATGAATCTTTAACATTATATTGGAACAAAATATGAATGCAGACAATTTTCCTTTAATGCATGCCAGCGAAATACATCTATATTTTTTAACATCATTTACCAGGACACTGATAAAAGACAAAAATTGAATGCAGGGTAAAATAACAGATGCCTCCAATCCCCCCACTGCATATACTTACCTTATGTTCATTACCTTGCATTACAGTTTTCCCCAGAGGGTTGTGAGAATAAGCCATGTATAAACATGATCCTGATTGGAGCTTACACAGAGTTAGGGATTATTTTTCCACCCCTCCTCAGTTAACAGCACTGATGCCTGGTGGCTGACCACTCTGGAACTCAGAGCTGCATTATGAGAAAAAAATGAAAGGCACATGCTCCCTATAACTGGAATGACTGCACATTTCTCTTCTCTTGAGACTTTCAAAGAGAGTGGTGGGGAAAAAATGAAAAGTACAAGTAGTGGGGTGTCAGACATTAAAGTGAGCATTGACAAAGCAAAGGTTCACTTAAGGCCTCGTACAGACGGACGGACTGTCCGCTGAAAACGGTCCGCCGGACCGTTTTCAGCGGACATGTCCACCTGGAGATTTCTGTCTGATGGTTGTACACACCATCAGACAGAAATCCGCCCGTACACGAAACGCGGTTACATGGCCGCGCCGTCGCCACGACGATGACGCGGCGACGTGCGCGGCCCTGGAAGTTCAATGCTTCCACGCATGCGTCAAATCACTTCGACAAATGCGAGGGATGGCGGCCGATCGGACAGGTGAGTCTGTACAGATGACCGAACATGTCTGACGGACAGGCTTCCAGCGGACATGTTTCTTAGCATGCTAAGAAACATTTGTCCGCCGGAAAACGGTCGGCTGGACAAATGTCCGCTGGAAACCTGTCCGGTCGGCCGTACACACGACTGAACATGTCTGCTGAAACTGGTCCGCAGACCAGTTTCAGCAGACATGTTCGGTCGTGTGTACGGGGCCTAAAGGTAAAGGGAGGGTTTACTTAAGGTATAAAAAGTTCACCTAATGCAAAAACTCTGTGTTTACTTTAAATACCAATAATATGCACTGGATATGCATATTAAAATTCATTTCAAGAAATATGTTGTTTTTTTGCTACATGAATGGATGATTGAATTTAAATTAATTTAATTTTTAATTTAAATTAATGATGCAATATTTAGCATGAAGATATTGCAGCAGCTTACAATTCAATCAAGAAACAGCATGTTGTAATGTCATATTATCCAAGCCAAGACTCATCCTTCAATTAATACTTGAGAATTGCTGAAGAACTCCAGGGGTGTTGCATCACACCTGTTTTAATGGACAAATAACAGATTAAAGTGGAAGTCCAGGCTTTTCCCAATATAGCTGACAATGGATGCCCCATAGCAAGCCTATGGGTGATGTCACCACCTAGGCATTTCAGCCATTGTCGGCAATCCCTCCTCCCCTCCATTAAAGCCGGCTGCTGGGAAGATCATGTTACTGTTGGAGTGACCTCAGAATAGGTAAGTATACACATCTTCCTTTCACAGGGTAGTTTGAATTAGGGCGCGTACACACGATCGGTCAAAACCGATGAAAACGGACTGAAGGACCTTTTCATCGGTCCAAACCGATCGTGTGTGTGCCCTATCGGTCAGTTAACCTTCGGTCAATAAAAAGAGAACTTGCTTTAAAATTGAACCGATGGACGCCTAACCGATAGGTCAAAAGCGATCGTTAGTATGCAAAAGCATTGGTTAAAAACCTGCGCATGCTCAGAATCAAGTCAACGCATGCTTGGAAGCATTGAACTTTGTTTTTTTCAGCACGTCGTTGTGTTTTACGTCACCGCGTTCTGACACAATCGTTTTTTAGTTTTTTTAACCGATGGTGTGTAGGCGCGACGGACCATCAGTCAGGTTCATCGATTAACCGATGACAACGGTCCTTCGGACCGGTGTCATCTGATGGACTGATTGTGTGTATGCGGCCTAAGAGTTAGAATGGGGGTGGTAGCAGGTTTAAGCATAGTTAGAAAAAGCCTGGACATCAACTTCAATGTAGTAGTGTGGAATACCATAAGGACAAAGGTAAAATGGCTAAAACTGTTGCCTTCAAGCCCTTAGAACCCGTATCTGATCTGGACCAGTGCACTTAGTGAATGGCTGCTTCTGGGTACATCAGTATGCAGGGGATCCAATGGTGCCTTCCATTAACAATTGGAGAGCTTGCATCTGTGAATGCTGAGGAAAAAGTGCATTGTAATATACCATGTAATGACTGCATAGGAAATATTTTACTAATATACGTATACTGTACTGTATAGTAACACTGTACTACTATGACAAAAAAAACTAATGATAATAGTCAGTGCACAAAAAAACATTTGTAAACCAAAGTAATTCATGAATCAATAGTTATTATTATCTCTATGTGAATTCTTGAATAATCAATTAATCAAATGAGTTGTTTCACTCAGTACTCCAGGTGAAATCCCATCACCTACTGGACTGTAACTCAAGGCATCAAACTAACCATCTGTTTAACCCTTTTACTGTAGCGGGGATTTTACAAACACTACACGTGGCTGCAGAACATTGGAGGACAGGTGAGATATCTCCATTATGATGTCTTATTACAGAGAATCTGTCACCAAAAATGGATCACATATGGGACTTTTTGTCCCTTAAGTGATGAAAAAAACTTGAGTAAAATGAAAACAATTTGAACCCCCTCACCTCCACATACACAAACATAAATGCACATATCATGGGCATCTACACACAAAAATGTTGATTGCAGTACACATGTTCCAAATTACCATATTACTGTGCATGCTGGAGTATGGCCAATAATACAGGCCCATTGTTCACATTTAATTCTAATATGATGATGATCTGTATAAGGTTTTAAAGTGCTGTCTATGAAAAAGATAGGGTACCAAAGTTTGTCGGTGTTTCAAGGATGTACACAATTTTGGGGCTAAACAAGTTGAGTATGTATTTATTTTGCCCAACCTCATATTTTATATTTTACCAGGATAATATATTGCATTTACGTGCTCTAAAATTTACTTTAGGCCGCGTACACACGGTCGATCCATCCGATGAGAACGGTCCGAAAGAAGCTAACTGATGGTCTGATGTGCCTACACATCATCAGTTAAAAAAACGATCGAGTCCAACGCGGTGACGTAAAACACAACGACGTGCAGAGAAAAATGAAGTTCAATGCTTCCAAGCATGCGTCGACTTGATTCTGAGCATGCGCAGGTTTTTAACCGATGTTTTTGCATACTAACCATCGGTTTTGACCTATCAGTTAGGCGTCCATCGGTTCAATTTTAAAGCAAGTTCTAAAATTTTTGACCGAAGGATAACTGACCGATGGGGCCCACACGATCGGTTTGGACCAATGAAAAGGTCCTTCAGTCCGTTTTCATTGGTTTGGACCGACATTGTGTATGCGGCCTCAGTGTATTGTTTACTGAAAATTTCATAAACTGTTGAGCTAATATCATGTGACATAAAAAATGGAACTACCACTATTTTATTCTCTAGGCCTAGGGTGTCTTTTTTCAGAAAATATATAAGGTTTGGAGGTTTTATCTTCAGGTCTAAAACTATTTTAAAAAATGCAAAAAATCTAAACACGGATCGGTTTAATATTATCTGTTAAAAATTTAACTTTTCGAAACCCTCTCCCCCTCCGGTGACACATTTGGCACCTTTCAGGGGGGCAGGGGGTGCAGATATCTGTCTAAAACAGGTATTTGCACCCACTTCCGTGCATAGACTCCCATGGTCTACGCCACTTCCCATCCCCACCCCCCTCGTTGTCTCCTGGGAAACACACTGTTCCCAGGAGAGAGCGAGGACCAGTGAGGGCGCACCTCGCTACTTGCGCATGCGCAGTAGGGAACCGGGCAGTGAAGCGGCAAGGCTTCACTTTCTGATTCCCTCACCGAGCATGGCGACGGCAGCATCCGAGGACCGAGTGATTGCTCAGCCTCGTCTGCCTCGTCTGCCAACTTTGCGGGTGCTCTGGACAGGTAAGTGTCCATTTTTTAAAAGTCAGCAGCTGCAGTATTTGTAGCTGCTGGCTTTTAAAAAAAAAATTGTGTGGACCTCCACTTTAAATAACGATATTTGTCCCAGTGTCTGTGCTATATAAAAAAATGCAGATTTCTACCTTATGTCAGAGCATCTCCCGGCGCTCATGTGAATGCTTACCTCTCTCCTCCTCTCCTCCTGTCCTCCTGTTCTCCTCTCCTCTTCCTTCCCTCCTCTCGGCTGAAGTCAGTGGGAGTTCTCGGCCGGCCCCTCCCACTATATTTGTCAGCTGGTGAGAGAAGAGAGGCAAGGAGTCACGTGAGTGCCGGGAGATGCTCTGATATAAAGTAGAAATCTGCATTTTTTTATATAGCACTGGGACACATATCATTATTTAACAGAGGGAATGGCATGAATATACTATAGTGGCTTAATAATTACTTTAAGTAATGTGGTAAAGCTTTGCTGATTTCCATCATCCAATCATGTGCCAGCAAAAATGCTGTTTTTTTTCCTTGAACCCTGTTGGGTATTCTTTTTAAAATTAAGCTTTATCTCAATTGTTGTAAATCAACCCATATGATAGGGCTTTTGTCTCTTTCCTTAACATTGCACAACCTATATGTTTGTACAAAAGTATTCTGATTTGTCAGTGGGATATCCATTTATATGGAATTTAAGACAATAAAGGAAGACACACTTGATTCCATGGAAAGGAGATTATGACAATCTTTTTTTACCTACCTGTAACAAAGTGGTCATTTTCATGTAATAGGTTCAAGTACAGTAGGTGGAGGGATTTTACCTGGAGTACAGAGTAGCACACATCAGTGGGTTTATTGAATATTCAAGATTGCACTTTGAGTTAAGGACGATTGTCCATAAGTCTCTTAATTTCTTTAAATAAAAAAATGCAAATGGCACTTTATGATCAGAAAAAAAATATGTTATAATCACTCAAAAAATGTTTTGTTTAACTGCCAACATACACAATTTCATCTTCTTTTGTTTTGGATTCTTCAGACATTTTGACTGTTAAATTGGATTTTTATGCAGCATCTCAATTGCCTCCAGATTTCACTGCCAACAATATCAGCAGTCCAATTTGATACTATTCTATCAGCATACAATATGTGATGGAGCAGGCACAGCCCTTCAGGTGAAAAAAACAAACAAACAGAATGAGTGCCTTGCTATTTTATTTTTATTTTTTTAAGAATGGATTAACAGGAGATCCATCTATTATCTATTTTCCAAGATTTGGGAATTCCCTCGTGAACATGTACAATGCAAGAATTACTTTAGTAACTTTGCTGGCGTCCACCTTTGTGTTTAAAAACTTTTTCCAAGATACACATAACTTTTATTAATCTCACAGATGTCCTTGTTGCAAAAGCTTAAAGTAAAGCAGTGCAGCTAAGTCTGTCTACCAGAATCTTTATTATAGGAAACCAAGGAATATTAAAAGGACCAAAAAAAATCTTATTTGTCAGCAAGATGAGCCTAAATAAACTGTGTGCTGGCTTACTAGATAACACACTTGGTCTTTAATGCCCATTATGGATACTATCTGTCACTATCAAAAAGCATGCTAATATGTAATTGATATTGACAGTATTTTTGTGAATGATGACTAGAATATTAAAGATTGATGTAAAATGTCTAAATATTCTGTCTTCTGTACAAACTCTATGGCAGGGGTCTCAAACTAAAATTACCTGAGGGCCACAAGACAAGTTTGAGGGCTGCATGCAAACTTTCAAACTTTAAAAACAACAGTACTGTTGTCAGCAGATGTACTATTATTCCCCAGCACTGGTGTTAGTGGACACATTATTAACCCCCAGCACTGGTGTCAGCAGACGCATTATTAACCCCCAGCACTGGTGTCAGCGGATGCACTATTAACCCCCAGCACTGGTGTTAGTGGATGCATTATTAACCCCCAGCATTACTCCCTACACTCCAGAAATACCCCCCTACACTTCATAAATACCCCCCTTACACTCCACAAAACCCCCCTACACTCCTCCTTCTGGGGTGCACCCAGCGCACCCGCCCAGGATCAGCCTTACCTGCAGGCCATTTGTAACTGGTCCGTGGGCCGCAAATGGCCCATGGGCCGGTACTTTGAGGCCCCTCCTCTATGGGGTTGATTTAAAAAATAAATAAAGATGCAGAAACTTTTTCCTTTGTAAAAGACGTTTTTTAAAAAAGTTTAGTAAATATTATAAGCTAAGTTTAAAGCGGTTGTATACCCAAAAATTTAACTTTACATGTAATTACGTCTCCTAATCTCCTTAATAAATTGCAATGTGTTATTGTTGCCTACCTGCATTCTTTCCCTGTAATCGCTATATTCCCGAGTGATGACGTAGACATGAGCAGGAGCCATATCGTCGTTAAATCCGACAAGCCAAGACCCTGCCGGATACATTCTTTGTTTATGTCGGGGCTGCGTAATTTCCGGTTGTTGACGTCAGCCCTGACATCCCGCGATGGTTAGGCAGCTATCTTCACCCCAAGAGGATCATGGTTACCATGTGACTCCAACGTCACAGGGCTAAAGGAGAAAGGGCTAAAGGAGACAAATGGCGCCATTTTCAAATAAGGAGAACTAAAGAGAAGAGCCAGCTTAACTTTGTATGCATCTGGGGTTCGTTACAGTAGTAACCGGAAACGAAGAAGAGGCTTGACTAGTTCACTTACTGCGCACGCGCAGGATTACACAGCAAAGAAGAAACTGTGGGCGGAAGTAGAAAGGGAACTAAACAAGGAAGACCACAACTAACATGGCGCGGATATAACAGCAGAAATGATTTTAGACGATCATCTCTAAAACAGTAAGTAAACAGATGTAGTTCAAACCATAGCACTCGATTGTTTTAGAACTGTTTGATATTCAAAACCATATGCATGGTTAAATTAGGACCGGAGGGTATACAACCGCTTTAAGTATATGTAAACTCAATCAATAAAATCCCATAAAAGCTTTTTACATGTCATTTTGAATCATTTGAAATCTCTCCATCAGTTTACATCAATTTATACCTGGTGACCCTGACATAAAATTCTTTGTTCAGGCACTTCTTATTATAGGGTGAGAATGCTTTGTATTGTCTTCTAATTATGCTCCTACATTGTCACCCTGTCACATGAGCATCCGATGGTGACTATAAGATGCTGCTTCCACACACATTATGCAAGCATAACCCACTGTTGTCACCACTAGGTAACCCACTATGAGTAATGTTATACAGCCATTCCTGTAGTGTATGTATTAAAACAGGAAATGATTGCAAATAGGCTGCAGGTGACCAACAAATGCAACAAATGCAACAAATGATATAAAAAAAGGCCAATACACATATTATTATTTTTTTTAAAAATAGAAATTGATTATGGTACACTTTGCTGTAGCAAACTAATTGTCATTCAGGTAGGGTCTGCATCTACTTGACCTCCCATGCAAGAGAATTTTATTTAAATTATATATTTATTTATTTATTTTATTTTTATTTTGCACATGATTGCAAGTTTAAAGTGATCACAGTTTTAACTAATTTACCAAGTTCAGTAGAATTCACTTTGTTAAGTGAACGGTTTCTATTGCTTTAATAAATCAACCATAATATATATATATACTCTCTAGGGTTTGTCATGGCTAAATTTATTAATAAAATATAGAACGATTCTTTGTTAGGTGACTTTTAGGGCAAGTAAGACTATATTAGATTTAGTGTGGATAATTACCCTCTCTACAATAGGAAAATACCTAGTATTGATGATCAATTTCTTATTGACCTGTCTCTTATTCTCTGTCTAAAGCAGGACATTTTAACAATTACCTAATATTTTAACAATTATTATGAACTTTACATTGTGTGACATGTTTATTCTCTTTTAAATTAAATGTGTAATGTTTGCAATGATCTACATTGTAACATGTTTGGTTCAATGGTATACTGTTGTGATTTGATAGGGAAAAGAGTGTGGCCAGTTAGCCAGAGCCACAGATTTGCATTTGTGATTTCTACAGCCAGGTGCTGAAAGACTGCTTGGTTGAATTAATTCTATGCGCACTACAAACACTCTTACACTTTCCAATTAAAATGGTAGCATAAGAAGGGTTGTGACATTCAGATGTATACACATGGCCAGGGAAATGCGTGTCTGAAACCTAAAGTTGTTTCACTACTAATTCATGGCATGCATTTACTGAGAGAAGATAAGACGGATAAACAGTTGATTTCACATAAAAATTAATTCTACCTTCAGCAAAATCACCTAAAACATAATGTCATGAGGCCACAAAAGGAGGTCACATAAAAGCAACTTCAGGTATGCAAATGAAAGCTTTAGAAGGTATTGTTATATATAAAAACGACAGAATGACTAGAAGGAGTTCAGCTTTAAAACATATTTCATTGAGCAGAGGCCATGTTTCCGATAATGCATGATCATTAATGCATGATCATTCTGGTTGCTCTTACATTCTTCTCATGTTCTGCATGATCTCTTCATGTATGATTCTTGATTTAAATCAGTTTGTGACCATATCTAAAAGTCACCCGAGATTATTACTTGGTTTGCTTTAAAGTACGTCTAATTATGTGAGTTTGGCTTATTTCTTAACTAGGATTACATCACTAGAATCAGAAATTTCCCTGAATAGATTTTGTATATTTTGGTCTGTCACCAACTATCCATACCCTTTAAGATTATACTTTGTATCTGTATCAAGATGTCTACATTATTGGTGTAATCCTGAGTGTCATAATTTTGCAACTAAATCTATGATTCCACACAAGTTAACTCTCATCAGCAGATCCTCCAATTATGCAGACCTGGCTCAGGGCAGGTTGTTTGCTTCTTAGCTAAATCTGGTACTGCTGGTATCAAAATCTTTCATACAACTTTTCCCAGTTTCAGTCCTAGCGTTTTATTAAGAAATATAAGCGTCTAATACATTTCCCATTGCTAATCATTATCAGATCCTAACATAACTTGCCTGGGCAGTTCAAATTCATAAGTGCAAAAAGTATCAGTGGTTAAAAAAAAAAATCATGATTCTGTCTCAATATGAGCATTTTAACAAATCTGTACCAAGTAACTATAGACCTGTTAGTTTAACTTCTATAGTTGGGAAGATACTGGAACGTTTAATAAAAGACCACATGGATGAGTTCTTGCTGGGAAAAAACTATTTAAGCAGCAGACAACATGGATTCATGAAAGACAGAAGTTGTCAGACAAACCTGATTTCCTTTTATGAAGAGGTAAGTAAAACCCTGGACAGAGGCGTGGCTGTGGACGTGATATATTTGGATTTTGCAAAAGCGTTCGATACAGTTCCGCACACACGGCTCATGTGTAAGGTAAGGTCTACAGGATTGGATATATCAATTTGTAAATGGATAGAAAACTGGCTGAAAGACAGAATTCAGAGAGTCGTGGTTAATGATTCTTACTCTGAATGGTCCAAGGTTATCAGTGGTGTACCCCAAGGTTCAGTGCTGGGACCCTTACTTTTCAATATATTTATAAATGATATTGGGTCTGAGATCAAAAGTAACATTTCTGTCTTTGCAGATGACACCAAGCTATGCAGTGGAATAACGTCCTTGCAGGATGTCTCCAATTTACAAGCCGACCTCAATGCTCTGTCTAATTGGGCGACTAAGTGGCAGATGAGGTTTAATGTAGATAAATGTAAAGTTATGCACTTGGGGGCTAAGAATATGCATGCATCATACATACTAGGGGGAGTACAACTGGGGGGATCTGTAGTGGAGAAGGATCTGGGGGTTTTAGTTGATCATAAGCTCAATAATGGCATGCAATGCCAAGCTGCGGTTTCCAAAGCGAGCAAAGTCCTTTCTTGTATTAAGAGAGGTATGGACTCCAGAGACAGAGATATAATTTTGCCCCTGTACAAATCATTAGTAAGACCTCATCTGGAATATGCAGTTCAGTTTTGGGCACCAGTTCTCAAAAAGGATATTGGAGAACTGGAGAAAGTGCAGAGAAGGGCAACCAAACTGATAAGAGGAATGGAGGAGCTCAGCTATGAGGAAAGATTAGAAGAACTAAATGTATTCACTCTTGAGAAGAGGAGAATAAGGAGGGATATGATCAACATGTACAAATATATAAGAGGTCCATACAGTGAACTTGGTGTTGAGTTATTCACTTTACGGTCAATACTGAGGACAAGGGGGCACTCTTTACATCTAGAGGAAAAGAGATTTCACCTCCAAATACGGAAAGGTTTTTTCACAGTAAGAGCTGTGAAAATGTGGAACAGACTCCATCCAGAGGTGGTTCTGGCCAGCTCAGTAGATTGCTTTCAGGCCCTGTACACACGGCCGAGGAACTCGACGTGCCAAACACATCGAGTTCCTCGGCGAGTTCAGCCTTGAAGCCGCCGAGGAGCTCGGCGGGCCGAGTTCTCCCATAGAACAACGAGAAAATAGAGAACATGTTCTCTATTTTCTCGACGAGTTCCTCAGCGGCTCCATCGGGCCGAAAGTGTACACACGACAGAGTTTCTCGGCAGAATCCGGCTCTGACCGAGTTTCTCGCTGAATTCTGCCGAGAAACTCTGTCGTGTGTACGGGGCCTAAGAAAGGCCTGGATTCTTTCCTAAATGTACAGAATATAACTGAGTACTAAGATTTGTAGGTAAAGTTGATCCAGGGTAAATCCGATTGCCTCTCGGGGGATCAGGAAGGAATTTTTTCCCCTGCTGTAGCAAATTGGATCATGCTCTGCTGGGGTTTTTTGCCTTCCTCTGGATCAACTGTGGGTATGGAGTTGGGTGTATAGGATTGTACTGTGTTTTTTATTTATTTTTTTATTTTTTGTGGTTGAACTGGATGGACTTGTGTCTTTTTTCAACCTGACTAACTATGTAACTATGTAACTTTGGGCAAATCAATAATACTGAAACTATCCTAATTTTTTCTTTTTTTTTTTCTAAGTGAGAAATGAATAAGAAATACTTCATATATATATATAATATATATTATATGTTATATAAATATAACAATGTACATGTAGCACTACCCCCCCAGAAGCCGCTGGTTAGATTGGGACGGCATGATTATGTTACCTCTGTGATGTGTCTAGGGATGATGATGATGATGGTGAGATGCAGAAACGGAATGTCCAAACAGCAGGGTGTAATTTTCTGTGCTTTTATTTCTTGCCTAACATGGCAAACAGTCAACTCGAGGTAGACAGAGAAAGGTTGGTGAAAGGAGAATTTGTAGATTCAGGCCTATGGATAAACGGAAGCAGTCCTGCCTCCAATGGGACTTTAACTCACGTCGCTACCCCAGCCGGGGTGGGTAAAGTGTACCTGGACAGGCCTCTCACACCGACCTGGCAGCCAGAGTATCACTTAGAACTTCTGAGAAGGAACAAGTCTCTGCCACTGACTTGGCTCTAATGGAATTTGAATTAGGAGTGGAACCTCTGCCGCAGGCCCTTTACTCAGGAATGAAGATAATAGAGCGAATCCTCTGAATCTCCCTCAGGTAGATTTCTTAGTTTGGGGTCACCGACTGACAAGTTGCAGCATACAACTTCTCGGTATTCCGGTCACCCAGATCCCAGATGGATTGTCTAAGCCCTGTTGGATCACCTGCCTCCGGGCTCACCTCAGACCGACTCCCCACCGAACAGCATAACTCGCTTGGGATCTTCCTCATGAAGTGTGGGGACCCAGTAAGTCACTGGGGCCCCTTTGCAGCTTTAGTTGCTCCAGGCCATGAGGGCCCAGAGTCAGAAACTCCGCGTAGCACGTGCACCCCGGCCTGGTAGGCCATCTCGCCGGGGCCCATGTGGGCACACCCTAAAGGTGGGTGCCACACCTGGAACCAGGAATGAGCGAAGACCCCACCAAATGGCGTCCGCCGAAGAAATACCCTCTCCCAGCATGCCCAGCGAGGGAAACACTCCTCTGATTGGCTGCTGGGGAAAGGCGCCTCCGCCTGGACCCCTCTGGCGCCACCTGCTATCCAAAGATGGAACGGTATCTTTTAAACACAGGATGGAACCACAAAACATCCCAGCTTGGCAGAAACCCAATTTAACAAATCAACATGGATGAGAGCAAAGTAACTCTCTCATTCCCCTCTAAATTTAACATAGCACCTGTAGCAAAAGTACACAGGCGCTACACACAGTATTTTTATAGTGCCAGTATGGAAATATAAGATTGCTGTTAATTTATGTCCCTTCATTTTTGTTTAATACCCCCAAAAAAACTTGAAATTGCTGAAAGATTATAGGTGGAGTGTGAAATAAGAGTGATTCCAACAAAAGGCAATGTACTGTGCATTGAGACATGACCAAAGACTCACAATGGTATACATTAAAATGTGTGATACAAAATGAGATGCATAGATTTGGTCCATGTTGGCTGGTCATAAATTACACCCTCAAGGTTTCTTATTTTGCAGAGCATTCTTTTCTACAATAATTAGAAAATTCTAAGCTTACTTAGATCTCTTGAGATTGACAAAATGGATACATTCTGATATGTTTTGATGAGCAGGAAATTAAATACAAGCGGTTCAAATCCTCTATTGCACCCACTTGGCACATAACTATACAGAACTATCTCCATGTTGTTTTATGCCTTTGTTCACAGTATCCTACGTTTGGGAAAACCTAATATATTTTATATATCACCTATAGAATTATATGTAGTAAAACAGTGAAAACAATCATTTAGATTAACCATAGCCTGATACCTAAATCTACCTGTGAGTTTCTGCTGATTTGAAGATGTCTACAACTGATCCACAAGCAAGCATATAACTAGTTTCCAAAAATGATCCATCACATGCCAATCGGTACATTTTTGTTTAAATGTACAGTATGGCTAAATGTCATGGACAGGAGTTGGTTTCCCCTAGGGAGCAGCCTGGCTAACCAGGAGATGTGTATAGCTGCTGTGGCTAGCCAGTGGTATAGGTCATGGAGCAGAGAAAAAGAACTGCAAGATGTTTTGAAGAAGCAGGATACCTGATGGCACCAGAAGGAAACCCCAGAGCACCCACACAAACATTGAAGGTGAGAGCACTACGAGGAGTCAAGGCACATAATCTTCTCTTGTTCTTTACCAGAGCTACTGAAGACTGAGATGGATTTTGCTGTAGACGACTCACAAGTTGCAGCACTCACCTGAGTAGGCTGGACTACATAAGATTACTATTGCAGGGTAAAGCAGAAATGCATGGGGTCACACTGGAGCTAGTACAGGCTATAGATTAGAGAGCACAGGGACTTACCAGAGCTGAATTCGGGCTAGAGGTACACAGGATTGCAGGCAGCACATTGGAACTGGTAGCAGACAGGATGGTTCTGTGAATACTAGAGGTATGGAGATCACACTGAAAGGCACTGGGAGACACTCTTGAAATTGTATGGAACACAGGGGTCTGACTAGTTCATGACATTGCACACATTGCTTGTACACCATATAACCTGCATGTAAACCCTTAATGATTGTGGCTCCTCTGTAATTAGCTGCAGCCCCAGCAGAGGGATAGGCCTGTCACTTGAGTGTAAGACAGGTGGGTGAGACACTAGAGATAGGGTTTTTCTAGAAAATGTTCCCAGTCAATGATGTCAATGGCTCATGCACAGTATGCTCTGCATTCAGGGCATAATTATACCCATTTGGTTGACATTTTGCTATACTGTACATTCAGGGTAGTTTTGCTTCAACAGGATGCATCCCCTAGCTAAAAGGAAATTAACTTTCAGGTTCAGAATGATAAAGGGGGTAATGCAAAGACTAAGCTAGTGCTGGTGGTAGGTGGTGTAAAATATAATAAAAAGAGATGTCACAACACTGTCCTTTAAAAAGATGAGTTAGGAAATACAACTGTAGAAAAAAAGAAAAAAACCTTTAATCAAGACCACTGAACCACTGAGTGTACCCCTTGTCTCATTTCCAGAGGAGTTGCTGTCACCGATTGTCAGGGATGTGAGGAGTAACACATTACTCATCAATGTTTGCAACCAGTAGATAGTCTGCGAGCTTAATGTAATGCTTAGTGCAGTTTCATTCTTTTGGCAAAATCTCCACTAAGGCAGTTGTCAGAACATGAATGCGTGTACAGTATGTACAGTATCTCACAAAAGTAAGTACACCCCTTACATTTTTGTAAATATTTTATTATATCTTTTCATGTGAGAACACTGAATAAATGACACATTGCTGCAATGCAATGTAATGTAGTGAGTGTACAGCTTGAGAAAGTGAGAGTAATAACACCAAATTAAACACACCTGCTCCCCATTCACACCCAAGACCTTGTAACACTAACAAGTTACATGACAACGAGGAGGGAAAAGAGCTAATTGTGCCCAATTTGGACATTTTCACTTAGGGGTGTACTCACTTTTGTTGCCACCGGTTTAGACATTAATGGCTGTGTGTTGAGTTATTTTGAGTGGACAGAAAATGTACACTGTTATACAAGCTGTACACTCACTATTTTACATTGTATTAAAGTGTAATTTCTTCAGTGTTGTCACATGAAAAAATATAATAAAATATTTACAAAAATGTGAGGGGTGTACTCACTTTTCGTGAGATACTGTATATGTGTCCATATGCAAAGAGTAATGTAGAACTATTGGCAATTTTTTTTTTTTTTTTTTGGATAGAATAAGGGAGAGTTATAACCCCACAGATTTTTTTTTTTGCCATCTGTCTCATTGTGGAGATTTCCCTTTGCTTTCTTAGCCAAACAGGAAGTTAGAGAAAAACCCTGCAACTTAATGGAAAATGGTCGTGTGTATGTGGCATTACTGGTAGTTTGTATAGAAGCAGGATTATTTCTCTCTGGAGTCCATGTCTCTTTTAATACAAAAAAAGTATTTTGATAGCTGCAGCTTGGCATTGCATGATATTAGTATGTCTATGATCCACCAGATCACCCAGATCCTTCTCTGTTATTGGCTCCTCCAGTTGTACTCTCCAAAGAATGTATAATGCATGCATGTTTTTAGCCCCCAAATGCATAACTTTATATTCATCACTTCAACCTTACTTATCACATAGTTTCTCAATCAAGTAGAGCGTTTAAGACTGCTGGTAAGTTGGAGGCATCTTGTAAAGACCTTTTTTCATTACATAGTTTGGTGTCATCTGCAAACACATAAATTAAACTTTTAATCCTGAACTCTATAATATTTATAAAAATATTAAAAAGTAAGGGTCCCAATGTTGAACCTTGGGGTACATCACTAACTAATAACCTTAGACAATTTAGAGTATGAACCATTAACCTCCCTGGCGGTATGATTATGTCTGAAATTTTGTACCAAAAGCGGTACAATTATTTTGCATGGAAATTTGGCGTTTTATACTGTAGGCCTGCAATTCTTAGGAATAACTCACTTAAATTTGTCCAAACAAGAATTTAGTAGACATCCCGGGTATGATAAAGTTTGAAACACGAAATCATAAATTATAATATAATAAATAACTATAAATAATCATAACAAATAATAATGTAATTATAATAAAAATTATTCAATAATGTAATCAAATCAAAAACACTGAAATTTTCCCAAGGGGGCGTCCGAGGGGTCTCGGCGATCCAATCTACTGTTTGCTAGCGGTCCACCGCCTTTGGTGAGTGTTTACATACTCAGATTTGCAACTTCCATGTTATCAGTTTTCCTGCTGCATGCTCTAACTTGGTAGTTCTCCTTGTACTAATCTCCTGCTACTTATCGACCAGTTATTTTGATTGTGTTCAGATGTGTATTGATTAGTCTATTGGCCTACACCAGTTATAACCACTAGTAATGCTGACTTGTGTAATGTATCTACCTTGACACCCAATGTACTATGCGCTATTGCATTCTTGTAATGTTTATCTTTGGAAAATAATAAAAACTATTGAAATAAAAAACACTGAAATTTGCTCAGTTGCAGAATTGTTGCTGTCATTATTTTTATTGTTTGATGACAAATTTCCCCACAAATCGATATCGCTCAATTCTGCAAGTGATTCTAATTTATTATCGGTGTTTTCTAGATGGTCTAAAACCACTTTTGACATAAAGGGACACTTTTTGGTTGCTATGGACAATCTCCAGTTTCCAGGCAGAAAGAACAGTTTTTATTATATAAAACTGCATGCAGAACACTGGGCAGACCACTAGGGACAAAGGGGGTGTGTATTTATTTCATACAGTACTGTAATCTGTAAGATTACAGTATACTGTATGTGTATTGTGTTTTTCACTTTTTGAATTTGGCGCTGAACTCCGTCCCTGTACGTCGCAACGTCGCAGGGAACAGAGCTCGGCGACACTGTGAATCGAGCGAGGAGACACAGCGGAGGAGCCCGCACACATGGCAGGGACACATCGCAGGATCCAGGGACAAGGTAAGTAACTTCCCCCTGTATCCTGAAATGCAATCCCGAGTCTGGCTTGGGGATACCGCTTTTGGTATAAAAAATTCACCCCGAGCCAGACTCGGGATTACCGCTAAGGAGGTTAAAGGGGTTGTAAAGGTAAAAAATGTTTCCCCTAAATAGCTTCCTTTACCTTAGTGCAGTCCTCCTTCACTTACCTCATCCTTCTATTTTGCTTTTAAATGTCCTTATTTCTTCTGAGAAATCCTCACTTCCTGTTCTTCTGTCTGTAACTCCACGCAGTAATGCAAGGCTTTCTCCCTGGTGTGGAGTGTCGTGCTCGCCCCCTCCCTTAAGGGGGGAGGGGGTGAATAGGAGAGTCAGGACGCCCACTAACACACAGCTCCTTTCTCTATCTGCAATGTAGAGAGCGTCCTGTCTCTCCTGCTGACCCCCACCCCCATCAAGGGAGGGGGCGAGCACGACACTCCACACCAGGGAGAAAGCCTTGCATTACTGTGTGGAGTTACAGACAGAAGAACAGGAAGTGAGGATTTCTCAGAAGAAATAAGGACATTTAAAAGCAAAATCGAAAGATGAGGTTAATGAAGGAGGACTGCACTAAGGTAAAGGAAGCTATTTAGGGGAACATTTTTTTTACCTTTACAACCCCTTTAATCATTATTCTCTAAATGCAGTTTTTAAGCCTTTTTTTTCAATTAACAAACTGATTTTCTAAGCCTGTAGACCATATTTTACACATTGGCCATCTGTAAGGAACTGTGTGAAGCACTTCTGCAAAATCTAAGTAAATTACTGTATATCCACACCCCTCCTTTGTCTAGGTTTTTGCCTACTTCCACATGATTTGTTTGACAACTTTGGTCACTTCTGAATCCATGCTATCGCTTATAATATTGTTTTCTTACAAAAACTCATCTATCTGGTCCTTTATCAAACTGTTGGGTGTAAGTTAAGCATACAGGTTTGTAGTTACTTGGTAAAGATTTTCTAATCTTCTACCTTTCTAAATATAGACACCATATCGATTGAGAACCAATCCATTGGTACTAAGCTAATGGTTAAAGAGTCTCTAAAGATTAGAAACAGTGGCTGCTTCAAAATACCAGAGCTTATTTAAGACACATGGGTGGTAGGCCTAGTACACACGGACCAAATTTCCGGGTGGTATCGGCTGGTTTAAAAGAACCTGTGTGTTGGGTAACTGGTCCAAAAGGCTGGCTTCTATCAAAGGGTCATGACCAAAAAAGGCCGGCTGACCAGCTCCCAATAAGCCTGAGGGGGGAAGGGCCGTCCCCCTGTAAGAACACAATAGAACAACAGTGGAGAGCTATGTACCAACATCGGATTGTTAGTACAGCAGCTCCGACCTGAGCTGTCAGTCTTTTTCTGTTCAACAGATGGGTGTATGGACCTGAAATCCACAATTGTTCTTTGTATACAGAGATCTGAAGAAGGAATTTAATAAATTTGACTTCTCTTTGCCCCCAAGTCACGACACTAAGGTATCTTTGTAAGGGACCTATGTGCTCAGACCTAATCATTTTCTAATAATATATTTAAATCATTTGGGGGTTGTCTTACTGCCATTTGCAGCCTGTTGCCTGGGCCTGCATGATAAGTATATGGGCACTATGCTGCAAGTGAAACAGTTTAGGTCTGAAGTTCATTTAAATTTAGGCTAAGAAACCATATTCATCATTAACTGTCTTTTTACTTAGACTGTCCATCTCAACAGGATTTGGTAACTTATGGAACCGCTAACTGAACTTGATATTTAAAGACAGTACAAAGATTCCAAAGCATGTGACAAATGGAAACATAAAGAACATTTTCAGATGCAGTGATCATATAATCAGATATTCCATATTATACACCCAAATGGATTAAGATCTTTTGGACAATTATCTCCAAACTCAATCTTACTATAATATAGCTGATAATTTCCCCATAAATTGCGCATGTTTTGTTGAACTAGTTCTACATTTTATTCCAGCTTTACAGTAAGCAAGTAAAGATCTCAGAAGCACAGATCAGGCATTTTAAGTGCTTTGGCGTCAAGTATGGATTGAACATACATTACAATTTACTGTACAAGTGTGACACAATAAACATAATGTAAAGCACTGTTAAGGAATAATTCTGGCTGTGTAGTTTTCTAAATAGCAGGGAGGCACTTTCTGAAATAAACCACTGGATAATCCCCGTCCTGCTGAGGGCTTCCCTAGTGGTCTGATTGAGTGCCAAAGCTTCTTACGCATATTGAGACAAAGCTTATTATAAACAGAATTCAGCTACAGTACCCACCATACTGCTTTCTCACTGCCTCCAGTTGCAGTGTCTCTGTATTTGCGATTCCTGATCTTTGAATATCTTGTCCCCAAAGCCACAACAGCTACAATAACAAACAATTGTTATTTTAATCCTTTGTAAAACTTCAGGTAACCTGTTTAATTTGCCTTTATTGTCCAAATAGCAGACAAAACTTCAGAGAGACTATTTTGGTGACTATTACAGTCCAGAGTCATATGTTTAACCATTGGTCATGAAATTGGTTGTAATTCTCTCTTTAACCACTTAAGCCCCGGACCATTATGCAGGTAAAGGACTTGGTCCTTTTTGCGATTCGGCACTGCGTCGCTTTAACTGACATTTTTGCTGTCGTGCAACGTGGCTCCCAAACAAAATTGGCATTTTTTTCCCCACAAATAGAGCTTTCTTTTGGTGGTATTTGATCACCTCTGCGGTTTTTATTTTTTGCGCTATAAATAAAAATAGTGTGACAATTTTGAAAAAAATGCAAACAAATGCAATATGTTTTACTTTTTGCTATAATAAATATCCCCCACAAATATATAAAAAAATATATATTGTTTTCCCTAAGTTTAGGCCTATACGTATTCTTCTACATATTTTTGGTAAAAAAATTGCAATAAGCGCTTATTGATTGGTTTGCACAACATTTATACCATCTACCAAATAGGGAATAGTTTTATTGCATTTTTATTAATATTGTTTTTTTCTATTAATGTCGGCGAACCGCGATTTTTATCGTGACTGTGACATTATGGCGGACACATCGGACACTTTTGACACTATTTTGGGACCATTTTTACTGTGCTATAAAAATGCACTGGTTACTGTAAAAATGACACTGGCAGTGAAGGGGTTAACCAGGAGGGGGCGCTGTAGGGGTTAAGTGTGTCCTAAGGGAGTGATTCTTACTGTGGAGGGGCGTGGCTGTGCTTGTGATGTCACTGATCTTCGTTCCCTATGACAGGGAATAGACGATCGGTGACAGGCTCACTAGGAAGACCAGGGAAAGGTTTGTTTACACTTACCTCCCCCCGTTCTTCCTCTCTGCGACCCGATTGCAGGACACCGGGTGATCGGGTCCGCTGTTCCCGCAGGAACGGTCAAGGAGAAGAGGAACGGGTCGCGAGCGCACCAGCGGCGGCGCGCTCGCGACCCACGGCTGGGATCTTAAAGGGGACATACATGTACACCCTTGTACACCCTTGTGCCCAGCCGTGCCATTTTGTCTGCATATATTGTCGAGCGGTGGTTCTCAAGCAGTTAAGGAAATTGCAGTCAGTAATCCTTGCGATGGACCCAAGTGAGCTTATGCCCAAAGGGTCAGTAAAGCTTGTAAATGATATGGATGAGAGGATATACCGGAACACACCAAAACATACGACCAGCAAATAACGGTGAAGTCTTCGCTTAGTAGCGGGTGGAAGGGATAACCTCAGCTGGGAGATGGCTCATGGATATTGGAGAGCTTACACAGCAGGGAGAAGACAGAGGCGGCCGCCTCTGTCTTCTCCCTGCTGTGTAAGCTCTCCAATTTCCATGAGCCATCTCCAGAGCTGAGGTTATCCCTTCCACCCGCTACTAAGCGAAGACTTCACCGTTATTTGCTGGTCGTATGTTTTGGTGTGTTCCGGTATATCCTCTCATCCATATCATTTACAAGCTTTACTGACCCTTTGGGCATAAACTCACTTGGGTCCATCACATCTGGTAAGCCTCCCTTCCTGGTGGCGGGCGTTATCACCAACATTCTAGTTCATTTAGAATCACCGTGGGTGTCTTGTCACTGCTATTTGATTGATCATCTCAACTTTTGATTCCACGTTCACTTCCATGGACTCATATTTTCACAGTTATTGACATTTAGACATAGGTCTATAGTGTCTCCACCACATTATTCATCATTATTTTCAACTTTAAGATTAATGTACAAATCTATGGACTCACATATTTTTGTTTACACTTATGTGTGTTTAATATAGACATTATTGTCTATTCACTATTTATTTCTCAGCGCTGCATTTTTTGGATTTTTGTTTGTATTGCCTTCCTTTTTTTCACTGGATTGTATGTAGCTGCTTGTTACCCTGATAGCACAGATTTATTATTTCTTATTTTTCCAGTCAGTAATCCTTAAAAACCATTCACTGTGACAAATACAGTATTTTTAAGGGGTACTTTGACCACATACTATCAATGGGGGATGCTTTACATTTTCCAAGCAGCTACTAATGCTGCGTACACACGATCGGAAATTCCGACAAGAAAAGTCCGATGTGAGCTTTTGGACGGAAATTCCGACTGTGTGTAGGCTCCATTGGAATTTTTCTGTTGGAATTTGCGCCAAGAAAAATTTGAGAGCTGGTTCTCAAATTTTTCCGACGGGAAAAGTTCTTGTCAGAAATTCTGATCGTTTGTATGCAATTCCGACGTAAAAAAACACAAATGCTCGGAATCATTTTGACGCATGCTTGGAATCATTGAACTTTTTTTGGTGTGACTGTGTGTATGCAAGACAAGTTTGAGCCAAAATTCCGTCTGAAAAATCCACGTTTTTCTTGTCGGAATTTCCGATCGTGTGTACGCGGCATTATAGATGACAAGCGGCACTGTTACTGTTTGCAGAAATAAGAAGAAAATTCATACAAGAGCATTCAGCTCTGAACTGTCCCTATTTTGCTGTGCTTTTACTTTATATACTTATAGAGAAAAGTTATTTTGAAGATCCTGTTAACTCACAAGGGAGGTTTCTTTATGTTGCGTAACTGTTATTAGTGTTTCACTTTTAAACTTGCTTTTGGAAATGCCTTTAGTTTTCTGCATTTTAAGTGGTTCTAAAAGCAAAAGGTTTTTTTCCTTAACCTCTTTGCTAGAAAATTACTTAGAACCCCTAAAGATTATATATATGTTTTAGCAGAGACTCCAGACAATAAAATGCCGATCATTGCAATATGTTATGTCACACTGTATTTGCGGTCTTTTAAAAGCATTTTTTTTTAGAAATGTTAATGAATTAAAAAAAAAAAAACATTCACAATGGTTACCCCAATTTGATGACCAGTGCCCTGATTATCTGTGCAGGTTTCCCCTGTGAGAAAATGCCGTTGATTGGCTCTCCTCTGCTCACACACTGTCAGTGTGAGGAGAGGAAATACGATAACCGGCATTTGCTCGTTTACATGTGATCAGCTGTAATTGTCATTGGCTCTTTACCGAGATCGGGGATGTGCCGTGTCATATAACGTCGCCCCAGAACGAGAGAGCCACCCCACCACCATCATTTGTCTATATGTTGGGTGGGAGGTGGTTAAAAAAAAAAAAAATTGCCCAGAAACCAGAAGTGATGTCAGAGGTCACTCCAGTCCTCCAAGGGCAATAGAGTCGAGTGGGGTCCATCTTGCTCTTACTTGATTTCCTGCCCAGCAAACAATGGATCACTTCCTGGCTTTGTCAACAGCTCCGGTAAGCCTGGAAACGACTGGTAATTCCGTATTTTTACAATAGGCTGATCGGCAAGTACAGCTCCCCACCAGCCCCTTTATACTTACCTGAGCCCGATCTTGATCTAGCTCTGTCCCCAGGAGCAGCAGCATTTTCCACTGTCTCCCTCCTATCAGGGCAGATCGATAGCAGATTGACAAGGGAGCAGGGTGTGGAGCCGAGCTGCACTCTCTGCAGGGCCCGCCCTACCATGGGTCCCGGTGGGACCATTGGACCCAAGTGGCAATTGAGAGGAGCGGCAAATTGAACCTGGCCGGCCGCCTCACCTTCTATTTACCCAGCCATGCACTCCGCCGCAATGAGAAATACTCCATGTGGCTTATGTTTCCCAGCTGGCCAGCCAAGTCGGTGATCATCGTTCACTGCTGGGATGCACTGTCCCATTGCTGCCTGTGCCGTCGCTCGCAGCATGCCCATATGTTTACACATCAGGTGGGATATCTGACATTCACAGTGTTTCTGGGGAAGGGGGATGTGCCCAGTGACGTTGCTAGGGGGGCTGGGTGTGCGGTCCGCTCCTGGGTGCCACCTGCTACAGGGGTGACACCATCCCAAGGGGGATAAAACCCCCTGGCTATCTTTGGCAGTTTATTTTCTTCAGCGGGAACACCTCCACTTCCGCGGCTGTGTCTGGTATGTGTTCTCCACCTCTCTATCTCTAACTCCAGCAATGTTGCCTAAGCCTGTCACGGCCTGCTCTCCACCGTGTACCTGAGCTGCCCAAGCTGGTGCAGGAAACGGGTGAGGGGTGTCAGCTTGCAATGAGGGGGATGTCCTCCACCACCCAAGGTGAGTTGTTGTGAAGGGGGCTTGCTGATGAGGTTGTTTTTTGCTGCTGGACACAGCTATATTATATGGGGGGTCTGTACTATTGGGGGGTGGTTTGTCCTGGAGGGGCTGTACTATTGGAGGAGAGGGTGGTTTGTCCTAATGGGGGTCTGTACTATTAGAGGGGGTGGTTTTTCCTGATGGGGGTCTGTTCTATTGGAGGAGGGGTTGGTTTGTTCTGAGGGGGTCTGTACTAAGGGAGGGGGTTGGTTTGTCCTTAAGGGGGGTCTGTACTAAGGGAGGGGCTGGTTTGTCCTGAGGGGTTCTATACTAATGGAGGGGGGTGGTTTGTCCTAAGGGGGGGTCTGTACTAATGTAGGAGGGTGGTTTGTTCAGAAGGGGGTCTGTACTATTGGAGGTGGGGGTAGTTTATCCTAAAGGGGGTATGAACTAATGGGTGGGGGTGGTTTGTTCTGAGGGGGTCTGTACTATTGGAGGAGTGGGTGGTTTGTCCTGGGGGGTCTGTACTGATGGAGGGGAGTCTTTACTGAAGAGGGGGGTCTATACTAATTAAGGGGGTCTGTACAGAGTGGGATGTCTATATTTATGGAGGGGGGTCTGTACTGATGGAGGAGGTGGTTTGTCCTGAGGGGGGTCTATACTGATTGAGGGGGTGATTTGTCCTGAGGGGGGTCTGTACTGATGGAGGGGTGGTTTGTCCTGAGGGGGGTCTATACTGATGAAGGGGGTGGTTTGTCCTGAGGGGGGTCTGTACTGATGGAGGGGGTGGTTTGTCCTGAGGGGGGTCTATACTGATGGAGGGGGTGGTTTGTCCTGAGGGGGGTCTGTACTGATGGAGGGGGAGGTCTATACTGAGGGGGAGGTCTATACTAAGGGAGGGAGTCTGTACTTATGGAGGGAGGTCTGTACTGAGGGGGTCTATACTGATGGAGGGGGGTCTGTACTGGGGGGTCTATACTGATGGAGGGGGGTCTGTACTGAGGTGGGTCTATACTGATGGAGGGGGTTTATACTTAGTTGGGGGGTCTGCACTGACAGACGGGGTCTATATTTAGTGGAGGGGAGTCTGTACTGAGGGAGGACTATAATTGGTGGATGGAGTCTATACTTGCAGTGTCATAAGGAGAAACAATGTATATTCTTCAATCATCACCCTCCCTCCTACATGATGTTACCCATTTTTTTTGCCTTCCCAGAGACCCCCCATTATACTCTGTGACACCCCTGTGTCCTTATTTCACTTACTGTACACACTCACACCCCTCTGACTGCTCCCATAGTCCCATAGGATGTGGGGGCCTTTTGGTGGGCATTTCATTCTTGGACCCAGGCAGCACAATGTCTTGGGCCAGCCCTGACTCTCTGTGTCTATGGACACAGACAATGTGGCTAGGGATCAAGCCTGCAGGTGTGCCACAATTTGAAGCGGTTTCCAATGGTGACACAAAAAAAGAGGAAGATCCAGTAGCGCTGTCGAGGAATATTAGAAGAGGAAGTTTCTGGCTGCTCTGTGAAAAATCATTGCAGAGAGCAGGTAAGTATAACATGTTTATTTTTATTTTTTTAAATACCCTTTATAGCCACTTTAATATCTCATCTTACAAAGAAGCAGTGGGACGTCAGACATTGAGGGGGAGAGACACAGTGATGGAATCTCTGGGATCCGGATGATCGTGAAAGGGAAGAACTCATTAGATAAGTAACATTTCATTTTTGGGCTCACTACACTTTTACCCACCTGAGCGGTAATCCCGAGTCAGGCTTGGGGTGGAATTTCAGCACCAAGAGCCGTAACCCCGAGCCAGACTTGGGATTGCATCGCAGTATCCACATTTTATTAAAGAAAAAAAAAACAAAGGTTGACGCTGCGCTGATAATAATTAATGATAAGAAATGCTGAATGTTACAGTGAACAAACGGAGAGAAAATAGCTGCTAGCACTAAAATGTGTACAACAAATTAAAAGACATAAAAATAAAAAACAGTGCAGCGCTAATAATGATGCTTAAATTCAACTAAATAGAAGTGCAAGCAAAAGTCCCTTCTTAAAGCGAGGGTTCACCCTTAGAGGGCACTTTTCCCCCTTAGATTCCTGCTCGTTTTTACTAGGGGAATCGGCTATTTATTTTAAAATATGTGCAGTACTTACCCGTTTACGAGATGCATCCTCTCCGTCGCTTCCGGGTATGGGCTGCGGGAATGGGCGTTCCTTCTTGATTGACAGTCTTCCGAGAGGCTTCCGACGGTCACATCCATCGCGTCACGATTTTCCGAAAGAAGCCGAACGTCGGTGCGCAGGCGCAGTATAGAGCCGCACCGACGTTCGGCTTCTTTCGGCTACGAGTGACGCGATGGATGCGACCGTCGGAAGCCTCTCAGAAGGCTGTCAATCAAGAAGGAATGCCCGCTCCCGAAGACCCATACCCGGAAGCGACGGAAGAAGATGCAGCTCGAAAACGGGTAAGTACTGCTCATATTTTAATACAAATAGCCGATTCCCCTAGACCGAACGAGCAGGAAGCTAAGGGGAGAAAAAATTTTTTTTTATAAATGGGTGAACTCCCGCTTTAAATAAATCAGTAAAAGATGAGGATGAAATTAAGTGTATAAAAGATAAAAGTCCATTTGGAAACCAAGAAATTAAAGTGACCCAATCCAGTGTTCTTTCCTGTGACAGAAAGTTCCTTAAATAGCCAAATGTGATAAAATCTTGATTGCTGTGAAATGGTGTTCACCCATGCACTCGTGAGATAGGATTAACCGCTTACCAGAGGTAAAGACTGTTTTCCACCAGTCTTATAGAGCCTATGGGAAGTCAGGTCTCCCAATACCTTTTCAGTTGCAATGAAACTCAGCATTCAATCCAAGATGTCATAAAATAGAACAGAAAAACTTCTCATAGTGCATAACGTTTAAACCAGGGAAATGAGTTTAATAGGTAATGCACTTACAGTTAAGTTGTCAAAGACTGCATAGCGGTGGACAAGATAAAAGCGCCTCAGCTGTAGTGTTCCGATGCTCCTCGCTACTCGATCTGCAACCACGGCCAGCGTTCAGGACGGAACGCGATGACGTCACAGCACCCTACAATCGTTTCGTCGCAAAAGGACTTCTACGGGGGATTAGCCTGTAAGTGCATTACCTATTAAACTCATTTCCCTGGTTTAAACGTTATGCACTATGAGAAGTTTTTCTGTTCTATTTTATGACATCTTGGATTGAATGCTGAGTTTCATTGCAACTGAAAAGGTATTGGGAGACCTGACTTCCCATAGGCTCTATAAGACTGGTGGAAAACAGTCTTTACCTCTGGTAAGAGGTTAATCCTATCTTACGAGTGCATGGGTGAACACCATTTCACAGCAATCAAGATTTTATCACATTTGGCTATTTAAGGAACTTTCTGTCACAGGAAAGAACACTGGATTGGGTCACTTTAATTTCTTGGTTTCCAAATGGACTTTTATCTTTTATACACTTAATTTCATCCTCATCTTTTTCTGATTTATTTCAGAAGGGACTTTTGCTTGCACTTCTATTTAATTGAATTTAAGCATCATTATTAGCGCTGCACTGTTTTTTATTTTTATCCACAGGTTATTTACCTTGTCCCTGGATCCTGCAATGCCTCCCTGCTGTGTGATCGAGCTGTGTCTCCTCGCTCGATTCACACAGTGCCGAGTGCCGCCAAGCTCCGTTTCCTGCGACTTTATGACACACGAGGGCAGAGATCGGTGCCAAATATACCCAATACATACAGTATACTGTAATCTTATACTAATCTTATAGATTAGATTACAGTACTGTATGAAATAAATACACACCCCTTTGGTCTGCTCAGTGTCCTACATGCACTTTTATATAATAAAAACTGTTCTTTCTGCCTGGAAACTGGAGATTGTCCATAGCAACCAAAAAGTGTCCCATTACATCAAAAGTGGTTTTAGACCAGCTAGAAAACAGCGATAATAAATTAAAATCACTTGCAGAATTAAGCGATAGCGACTTGTGGGGAAATTCATCATCAAACATTAAAAGTAATGACAGCGACAATTCGGCGCTGAGCAAATTTCAGTGTTTTTGATTTGATTACATTATTGAATAATTTTTATTATAATTACATTATTATTTGATATAATTATTCATAGTTATTTATTATATTATAATTTATGATTTTGTTTTTCAAACTTTATCATACCTGGGATGTCTACTAGACTCTTGTTTGGACAGATTTAAGTGAGTTATTCCTAAGAATTACAGGCCTACAATATAAAACGCCAAATTTCCATGCAAAATAATGGTACCGCTTTCAGCACCTAAAATCTGAAATAATCATACTGCCAGGGAGGTAAACCACTTAAGGACCCCTTCACGCCGATATACGGCGGCAGAATGGCATGGCTGGGCACATCCACGTACCTGTACGTGGCTCTTTAAGCCCAGCCGTGGGGTCGCGCGCGCGCCGCCGGCACATGCACACGACCCGGTCCGAAGCTCCGTGACCGTGGCCGCGGGACTCGCGGACCCGACCGCCGCTGGAGTCCCGCGATCGGTCCCCGGAGCTGAAGAACGGGGAGAGCTTCCCCGTTCTTCACTGTGGCGCCGTCATTGATCGTGTGTTCCCTTTTATAGGGAAACACAATCAATGTCAGGAAAACATATTTTTTTATATATTTTTGGGGGATATTTATTATAGCAAAAAGTAAAAAATATTGAATTTTTTTCAAAATTGTCGCTCTATTTTTTTTTTATAGCGCAAAAAATAAAAACCGCAGAGGTGATCAAATACCACCAAAAAAAAGCTCTATTTGTGGGGGAAAAAGGACGCCAATTTTGTTTGGGAGCCACGTCACACGACCGCACAATTGTCAGTTAAAGCGATGCAGTGCCAAATCGCAAAAACTGGCCAGGTCCTTTAGCTGCCTAAAGGTCCGGGTCTTAAGTGGTTAAAGGAGCAACCAATAAATTCTAGTGAAGGTTGTTTACACATGTAATGTTTACATACTTACATGTGTACAGTATAACTTTTTTGATTTTATCTCATTTGCTCAGGCCAAATATATCACAGATTTTCCTATTCAATATAAAGGGGAAATTTGTCTTCTTCAGTGCTCTCAGCATTCAAAAGAGCCCAGGAGCAGGTATACTTTACCACTGTTACAGTTTACTGTTTTATCCCCACCACCAAAGTTTACGGTTCCACACAGTCCACTAATACTTTTGAGTAGTTTCCTCTTAATACCTGTGTGTGAAATTATTTATTGGAATTATCTTTTAAGCCACAAATACTTACCTAAACAATATTATTTCAAAAAAATAGTGTTGGGATCTAGATGCTCCTATTGATAATGCTTCCTGGGGAAGGAACAAAACAGATAATTATAGTATACTGGTACAGTGGTGACAAAAGCAATTCATTTGGAAATATACACTAATCAGCCATAACTTTATAACTACTGACAGGTTGAAGGAATAACATTGATCAGCTTGTTATAATGGCATCTGAAAATCTGTGGGATGTATTAGGCAGAAAGTGTGATGTGTTAAAAGCAGAACAATTGGCTGTACAGTTTGCTGTGTATGGGCTGCATAGCTGCAGATCAGTCAGGGTGCCCAACCTGAATCATGTCCACAGACAAAAGTGTCTACAACAGATACATGAGCATCGGAACTGGATCATGGAGCAATGTTGACCTAATCTGATGAATCACATTTTCTTTTACATCATGTGGATGGCTGGATGCATGTGCTGCACCACAATGTAGGATAGGAGTAGTGCAAGCTGGCGCAGGCAATGTGATGCTTTGGGCAATGTGATGCTGGGAAATCTTTGTCCTGCCATTCACGTGGATGTTACTTGGTACGTACCACCTACCTATACATTGTTGCTGACCAAGTACTCCCCTTCATGGGAATGGTGTTCCCTGATGGCAGCGGCCTCTACCCGGCCACACTGCAAAAATAATTCAATAATGGTTTGAGAAACACAACAAATTCAAGGTGTTGACTTCAAATTCTTCAGCTCTCAATCCAATCGAACATCTGTGGGATGTGATGGAAAAAGAAGTCTGATCTATGAAGGCCTCACCTTGCAACTTACAGGGTTTAAATAATCTGTTAATTGATGTCTTAGTGCCAGATACCACAGTATACCTTCAGAGGTCTAGTGGCATCCATTTCTCAACAGGTTAGGGCTGTTTTGGTGACAAAAGGGGCTGTTTTGGCAGCAAAAGTGGGACCTACTCAATATCAGTTGGCTGGTCATAAAGTTATGGCTGATCAGTGTAGGTTGTCGGCCATGTTGTACTTTGTGCCAAAATAATAAGTATTATGTTCATTGCATTTAAAAGGAAATAAGGAATGCCACTATTAATAATGTTAATGCATTTACCAAGTTTAATATGGAGGAAGAAAAGAATGTTTTTTTTTTTGTAAATCGAGTTGAAAGCTTAGATTTTAGGAAGGCCAGAGCATGATATTAAAATAATGGTGGGGGATTGGAATGCAATAAAAGGAAAAGAGGAAGCATACAAGCCAACAACACAGAGAAAGAACGTCTGGATGAAGATAGAAGTAATAATAGTGAGAAAGCAATTGATTTTACAATGAAGGTTGGGTTGATAATCAGCAGCTCAAATGTCTTTGGAAAGATGTATACAAAGAGATGTGGAGATCACAGGATGAGGTGACAAGGATTGAGACATATCAGATGATGATAGACAGCAGATATAAGTCAACAATCCAGGATGTGAATAGCTGTAGGGTAGCACACTGCGATTCAGATCACTACATGGTGTGAATCAAGTGCAGAAAAAATTGCTGTAATTAGACATTCAAAAAGGTAGACGATAGTAATATATGATGTGGGAAAATTAAAAACGCAGGAGAAACTGTATAGATGACACTCAAAGAAGAAATAGAATGATTAAAAGAACATGTGGAATAATACAAAAGGAATCAAAGGGAAATGGTGGAATATTATCAAGCATGTAATTAAGTTTAGCAGTAAGAAGTACAATAGAGAAGATATAATAAGGATATGTTAAAGGTCAAAGAAAATACATAGTAGTGGGATTGTAAGAAAGCAGAAGAAGAGCGAATTAGATTGATGATGATGATGAAGATATGCAGTACTAGGTCAAGATTGGAAAACTTTTAGGAAGGAAAAGGAAATATAATATAGAAACATGTAAAAGTATGGATGAGGAAGAAAGGTGGATAGAAATAGAAAATACAAAACAGAAAAGAAGAACAATTATCTATATTCAATGGATTATGAAAGAATGATTATCTGATAAAAAAAAAAAAATGACAGACCAGCTGTATTAGCAGTAATATTTCAAAAAACTTCTAGGTTAAGAAATAAATGGTAGATGAGCAGCATACAGACAGTGTTGGTTATGAGATGCATAACAGAGTAAGAGCAGACACGATCCCTCAAACATTGCAACATTGAAGAAGCAATAGCCCCTGAAAACACTGAAGCATATAGAGAATACAAAATTAAAGCTGAATATTAAAAAGGCTCCAAAACTCGGAATGAAAGGTCAAACGAATGCACAATCTTTTCGTCATATTTGGGGGTGGGGGGTACCACACGTGGGAAAACTGCAATATTCTTCTAATTCATAAGGATGACAAAAACAAAATATAAAAACTACAGAAAAAAACTGTGGTACAATGCTTCATTCTTCAGATATACACACAAGAAGGAGAACACCAATGCAGTCTACAGCAATGGAGGGGTACCAGTGGCGGTGCGTCCATAGAGGGTGCAGGAGTGCCGCCCCCTCTCTTTCCTGCACAGACACTGAAATACAATACATAAATTCATGCATTGCATGAATCTATGTATTGTTGCTGCCGCTCACTATTCAGATGGCCGGCCCACTGGTGAGCGACGGCCATCTGAATAACAGCAGCTGGTTGCCTATTAGAGCCAGCGGCCCTGATAGGCTTTCCGATTACAGCCCTCGGGCTGTAATCGGCTTCCAAATAGTTATCATGGGGACGCACGGGAGGGTGCGTTCCCTGGATAACACTGACAGGCGTCTCAGCCAATCAGGTTCACCGGTTCCGGGAGAAGACATCGAGGGACGGTGGAAGCAGGATGGCTGACCCCAGAAAGGTAAGTGGGGGGGAGGGGGCATTTTTCTGTGCACAGTGGCAGCATTTACAGGGCACAGTGGCTATAATTGATGGGCACAGTGGCTATAATTGATGGCACAGTGGCTACAATTGATTATTGATGGGCACAGTGGTGACAATTGATGGCACAGTGGTGACAATTGATGGCACAGTGGTAACAATTGATGGCACAGTGGCTGCGTTTGATGGCATGGCACAGTGGCTGCGTTTGGCATGGCACAGTGGTGACAATTGATGGGCACAGTGGTGACAATGGGCACAGTGGTGACAATTGATGGCACAGTGGCTGCATTTGATGGCATGGCACAGTGGTGACGCACAGTGGCGATAAATGATGGCACAGTGGCTGCGTTTGATGGCATGGAACAGTGGCTGCATTTGATGGCATGGCACAGTGGCGACAATTGATGGCACAGTGGCGACAATTGATGACATGGCACAGTGGTGAAAAGTGATGGCACAGTGGCTGCATTTGATGGCACAGTGGCTGCATTTGATGGGCACAGTGGCTGCCTTTGATGGGCACAGTGGCTGCGTTTGATGGGCACTGTGGCTGCGTATGATGGGCACAGTGAGGCTGCAATTGTTTGTTTTTTTAATTTGTTTGACATCCCCCCTCCTGCCGCCATCCGGTACTTTCCTGAGCTCTCCCGTGCCATCGGGGGCCCGGAGAGATGATCGCCGTGCGCCAGATGGGAGGCATAGAGATGATTGGTGACCAGATGGTCACCAGTCATCTCTATGACCGTCGGAGGCCCGGGTGCGATGTGATGGTGTCACGCCCGGGTACCCGTAAGTAAACAAACCGCAAATGCGACTAGTATGAATGAAATCTGTGAATTTTTTTCACAATCTCATTCTTTCCAGCCTGGAGGAGAGATGTGGGGTCTTATTGACCACACATCTCTCTTTAAAGAGGATCTGTCACACACTATTCCTATTACAAGGGATGTTTACATTCCTTGTAATAGGAAAAAAAGCTATCGGAAAAAAAATGTAAAGAAAAGTGTAAAAAATAAATTAATAAGTAAAATAAAAAAAAATTAAAAATTAAAACGCCCCTGTCCCCAGTAGCTCGCGCTCAGAAGCGAACGCACACGTATGTCACGCCCACGTATGTAAACGTCGTTCAAACCACACATGTAAGGTGTCGCCGCGTGTGTTAGAGCGTGTGCAACAATTCTAGCTCTAGATCTCCTCTGTAACTCTAAACTGGTTATCCTGTAAACATTTTAAAGCGTCGCCTATGGAGATTTTTAAGTAACAAAGTTTGGCACCATTCCATGAGTGTGCGCAATTTTAAAGCATGACATGTTAGGTATCTATTTACTCGGCGTAACATCATCTTTCATATTTTACAAAAAAAAATGGGCTAACTCTACTGTTTTTTTATTTTTTAATTCATAAAACCATTTTTTTTTTTAAAAGGCGTTTGAAAAATAATTGCACAAATACCGTGCAAGATAAAAAGTTGCAATGACCGCCACTTTATTCCCTAGGGTGTCTGCTAAAAAAACATATATAATGTTTGGGGGTTCTGAGTAATTTTCTAGCAAAAGAATGATGATTTGTACATGTAGGAGAGAAGTGCCAGAATAGGCCCGGTATGGAGTTGGGTTTTAAAGCCCTGTATTGAAGTGGTTAAAGTGCTTTTAGAATAGGGATGGACTTTATGTGCTGTCTGTTAATTTCAGATAACAGTAAAACAGAACATGAAGAAACTCCTTGCAAAAAGCAAATAATAAGCTACAAGTGACAGAAAATATAGACAATATGATAAAAAATAATCCTGGACGAAGTATGCATATTAGGAAAGTTAAGTCAGGAGATTGATCTAGAAACAGAATGCCCCAACCTATTTAATATGGTATTAGAAGTAAATACAAAGTAAGTGAGCTTAAATATAAAATGCACAATATTAAACAGAATGGTTCATCTGCTAGCATATAGAGGAATTATAATTGGTGAGATCAGTAGAGAGCTTTGTGAAAATAGCAAAGGGTATTTTAAAGACATCTAAAAACACAAGATCAAGCCTCCAGAGAGAAATCAAGATAACTGCTGATCTAAGATTCAGTTAAGAACCTTCTGAGGAATTACAATTTCAAGTGTCTAGGAACATATAGCCAAAGATAATAATATATAGGCAAAAACATAAGTTAACATGCGCAGTCTGCGCTTTAGTTACACTCAACCTATCCCCTAAAGCAGCTAGAAAAATCTTTACCAGGATAAATAGTGATAAATAGATCAATAGACCAGTTTCCAACTTTAAATAATCAGATTTTAGTGCAATAATAAATCTCCACCTAAGAAAAAATATGTGTTTCATTCATAATATATCCCTGCAGTGCCAAAATAATACAGCAATAAATATGTATACAAAAAAATCATAATAGGTCACCACACCACAAAAAAAAACAATTCATATAGGTTTCAGTAAAATTAATAAAACACATGATCAAACCCCACACCAACAATAATATATCAGCTCAAAATATATGGCAGTTCAATAAAATCCTCTGTGTCAACCACATGTTGTTATGCCTCGTACACACGACCGTTTTTCTCGGCAGGAAAAAAAACAAAGTTTTCCCAACGGTATTCCTCTCAAGCCTGCCTTGAATACACTCGTTCAGGCCAAATATCGCCCATCCAAAGCGCAGTGACGTACACCACATACAACGGGACTATAAAGGGATGTTCCTTTCAAATGGCTCCACCCTTTGGGCTGCTTTTGCTGATCCTCGTGTTAGTAAAAGTTTGGTGACAGACAATTCGCGCTTTCCAGTCTTCGTGCTTTTGAGTCCGTTACAGCGTGACGAATGTGCTATCTCCATTCCGAACACTAGTTTTACCAGAACGAGCGCTCCCGTCTCATACTTGATTCTGAGCAGGCATGTTTTTTTTTTCAAACATACACATGCCCGGTTTTCCCGATGGGAAAAAGAAAAAACATGTTCTTTTTTTTCCCCACAGTTTTCCTGTTGTGAAAATTGCGATAGAGCATACACACAGCTGGGATTCCTGGCCAAAAGCTCTCATGGCAGTTTTCCTGCCGGGAAAACCGGTCGTGTGTACGAGGTATCACTATCATGTGCCCCCTTAATGACCAGGCCATTTTTTCCAATGTGAAACTGTGTTGCTTTAACTAACAATTGCGCGGTCATGTGACGTGGTACCCACAGCAGTATGGGTGGCTTCCCATCTGCTGCCGTAACAAAATGGAATCATCCTCAGTGCTTCTCACCTATTCAAGAGAAGCCTTGTAGTTTTATCAATGAATACAGGATTTCCTCTAATTGGCTGAGAGGGAGATCTTGGTGTCATCTGCATGTCTTTCCACCTGAGCCAATCAAAGGAAGCCTTGTATTAATTGATAAAAATACAAATCTTCTCCTGAATGGCTAAGAAGGAGTCACACTTACTGCTGAGGAATAAAGGGCTGATGCTTCAACAGTAAGATACAGTGCACACAGAGGCTAAATACTTAGTAATGGAAATAGTTTGTTTGAGTCAGCTTGGCCCAAATTAACGTTGTAGAGTGTCAGGAAGCTTGGACCTCAGTCTTAGTAAACAGTCTATAGGCAAAGACCCTTACAAAAGCCTGGTCAAACACACTGATGACAAAATTATCTGCTAGCTAGCCCCATGCAGATTTAAGCCTTGAAATGTTTATGACACAGCACTCTATACATCCTAACAGAGACTGTAAGACAACATAACATGGGAAAACCCCAGAGCACAGATAATTTGGATGAACCCTTGCAAAACCAGCTCAGCTGAAGTGGAAAAACCCTTGCAAGACAGAAAGTGCTTAAAGTGGTTGTAAAGATAGAGGACTTTTACCTTAATGTATTCTCTGCAATAGGGTAAAAAACCTGTGCACAGGATTCTTCCTGCCCCTCTTAAATACTTACATGAGCCCAATCTCGATCCAGCGCTGTGCCAGAGAGCACCAGCTCTCTCATCTCTCTCTCTCTCTCTCTCCTCACTGGACATGGAGACAGTAACGGGAGCCATTTACTGCTGCTGTCAATCACAGCTTATGTAGAGAGAGCAGGAGGATGGGGTGGGGAGAGTGTGGAGAGAGCAGGGGGAGGGGTGGGATTGCATTGTGTGTATCTATGGTCACATACAGAATGGCTTAGGATCAAGCTTGCCTGAGTGCCCCCATAGCAAATGGCCTGCAATAGGGAGGAGACAGGAGGGCCAGTGGGGCACCCCAGAAGAGAAGGAACAATTGCAGAGAGCAGGTAAGTATACCATAATTGTTATTTTAAAAAAATGTTTACAATCACTTAACCACTTACAGAGAGGAAGATTTGGCTGCTTAATGACCAGGCCATTTTTTGCAATATGGCGCTGCATCACTTTAACTGACAATTGCACATGCGACGCTGTACCCAAATAAAATTGACTTCCTTTTTCCCACAAATAGAGCTTTTTAGTGGTATTTGATCACTTCTGTAAACAAAAAAAGAAAGTCAATTTTGAAAAAAATAAAATAAAAATGTGTTTTTGCTATAATAATTATCCTAATTAAAAAAAAAAAAAATGTCTTCATCAGTTTAGGCCAATATATATTCTTCTACATTTTTTGGTAAAAAATATCGCAATAAGCGTATATTGATTGGTTTTCGCAAAAGTTATAGCGTCTACAAAATAGAGGAAGGATTTATGCCATTTTTATTTATTATTACTAATGGCGGCAATCAGCAATTTTTATCGTGACTATGACTTTAACAATGGGTGATCTATAGAATGCGCCCTAAAAAGCCGCCCACCGTTGCGCCTGTGGAGGAGTGGATGATGCCTAGCTGCTGTTTAGAAGATAATAAGTGAACAAAAAGAATGTAAGATGATGAAACTCTCTAAGGAGTGTCAACAAATTAAAACAGTGACTATGACTTTGCAGCAGACAGATCAGACACTTTTGACACATTTTTTGGACCATTGAAATTTATTCAGCGATCAGAGCTATAAAAATGCACTGATTACTGTGTAAATGTCACTGGTAGGGAAAGGGGTTACCACTAGGAGGCAATCAAGGGGTTAAATGTGTTCCCTCAGTGTGTTTCTTACAGTGGGGGGATGTGACTGACTAGAGGAGAAGCCAGATCATTGTTCCCAGCTAGTAGGAACAGAAGATCTGTCTCTCCTCTCCTGACAGAACAGGGATTTGTGTGTCTCTCGTGTGGCCGGCGGTCATTGCGACCATCGGCCACACGCATCTCCCCCCCCCACCGTGCAGAGGGCGTGCACACCTACTCTAGCTGTTTAAAGGGCTGATGTACAGCTACAGCAATTTGCGGGAGAGAGCTGACCTGCCGCACTGGAATGACGGTGGCTGGTCGGCTAATGGTTAATCTTCCACCTCCACGCAAAGTGTATACAAATAAAAATCGCTCACTAAATTTCTATGACCTCTTATTTCTAAGATGATCGAAAACACACCAGCTCCTCCTCTGGATAAGGTTCTTTATTATCCAGCCTTCCATATACGTAAAAACATGTATCCATGCTATGTAGGAAAACGATCATTGGGGTGTTGAATTAGATGATTATCTCCAAAAATCAAATGTATCAGATTGGTATGCAATGTATCAGAATGGTATTCATCTAAACCACCCCACATTACATTACTCACATTCACCCACCCCCTATTTCAATCAGTAAAATAAAATGTATGCATACACCAGTTAGGACTAGTATCCCTCAATAAAACTGTCTTGCTGAGGATCGATTGTACATTGCTTTGTCTATGGTAGATTCATTATTCGTGACTAGATTTTGGATCTCAACACTGTCAAAGGTCATATTTTTTGTTTTATTCTATCTTGTTTCAGATTTAGTTGGCCCCTAACTTCTTGATTAGGAAGACCTAGTACATTTCTCACTGTGCTTCAGAAATGGCTTTTTTTTTAACATTTGAGACATTCCTCACTTTGCTTTGACATACATGATGGTCTTGCTTGTAGACATTACTTTTGCAAGGCCAGCGTCTGAGCTGGCAGCCTTATCTTGTAAATAACCTGTCATGCTTACTCCTAACACAGGTGATCAGACACTATAGCTGGATTCTGTATTCTTCACCTATAGCAGTTCCCTTTCCCATCAGGTAACCAAGCCTACCGGTACGCAGTTGCCCCCAAGACTTCTACTTATTGCTATAGTGCCTGGCTACCACACACAGCATGTGTGAACTGAACAAATCAAACAGGTACTTGGCAGACAGGAAGAGTGGTTCAATGATAGTCCGGGTAAAAGGCAGGTCACATTCAGAAAACATTTAAATGGACCTTGCCAGAATATGCACCAAACACAGGGCGACTATTTGCTGTGGGTGTAATTATTTTAGTGTACCAACGTCCCGATAATATGGCAATAAGAATTAATCTGGAATAATAAAGTGGACTTTTGGCGGTACAAGTAGTAAATGTAAAAGAATCTATAAATATTTATTTATAAAAAGCATATGTAGAAAAAGATTGTATACACAACTTTATAAAACAGTATAGTGTCAGCATATGTCCCCAGTATATATAACAGTAGTATTTAAAAAAATCTTATAATATGCAAATATACTCATAACATGAGAACATATAGCATCAAAGAGTATATAAAGACTTTAAGTAGTTGAAACTGGGTTCAATATGCAAAGTAGTAGGTCTTGCTTTTACTCTCGACATGTTTCGCGTCAGAGACGCTTCATCAGGAGCATAGGAATCTAATAACAAACATACATGACACAAACAGAAACATAGACCAATCGAATTTCAGAAGAACGTTAATCTGACTGTCAGCAGTAGAGCAATGTATGTAGCAACACTAGAACCCCACCTGCCTCCTGGGCATTGGAAAGGTATTCGTTATGTGTAATGGTAAAAGGGTTGACTATAATACAAACTGTCTGTAAACAGTAGCAGGTGAGTGGCGAGAAGGACCATTCACTGTCCTTCTAGTTGCCCCTTCATTTCAGAAGGCTCCAGTGCAAGATTACCATAAATTGAGCATTAGAGGAGGGGGTTTAAGCACCTCTACCTGGTCATCTATGGTGGGTGACCAGCGGAGAAGGGAGGAAGAACAGAGAAAAGGTCCTGTCTCAGCGTAGCACTCCTGTGTACTACTTTGCATATTGAACCCAGTTTCAACTACTAAAAGCTACTACTATATACCCTTTGATGCTATATGTTCTCATATTATGAGTATATTTGCATATTGGGGGAAAAGGGAATAGCCGCTCCAGGTGGAAACCCAAACGAACATCCACCGCTGCAGACAACTCAGGTGCAGGCAATGCACTTAGCAAAGCAGGAACAAAAATTATCTCTGGACTAAGCACTAGTTTCAGTGCGAAACACGTCAGCAGTTGGGTTTTATTTTACTTTGCTGTGACTTGTAGTGCTGTCCTTCTTTTTATAAAGGCTACAATTTGTTCAAAGTGCGGCTGTCCAGAGATAATTTTTGTTCCTGCTATATTTGCATATTATAAGATTTTTTGAAATACTACTGTTATATATACTGGGGACATATGCTGACACTATAATGTTTTATAAATTTGTGTATACTCAATCTTTTCCTACATATACTTTTTATAAATAAATATTTATAGATTATTTTACATTTGCTACTTGTACCACCAAAGGTCCACTTTATTAGTCCAGATTAATTCTTTTTTTTTTCCAATAACAGTTTTATTCAGAAAATTTTCGATACACGTATACATGTAGGATCAATCTCGATAACAATATCTAGAGGAATGGTCATTAACATACTGGATAATGTCTAATAGTCTACTCAACCAGTTATGTGTCCACTCATGTAGTAGCGAACTTTTCGTACCGAGTATCAGCTACAAAAGTTAGTTACGTGCTATGAACTAGGCAAACCTTTCAGTGCAGTGTTATACTAGTGAACATTTTCGTATCACAGGAGATGAAAAGAAGAGGAAGAGGAAAAAAAAAAAAAAAAGAAGGAAAGATAAGAAACTGTAAAAAGAAGAAGAAGGGGGGAGGGGGAGAGGGGAGTGGAGGGTATGGGAATGGGGAGGGAAATCATCCGTGCGGCTCAAGTACCTGATCAGGTTATCTCCTCTCGGCGGTGCCAAAGCTCCCAGACCTTGTCTTGGGCCTCCAGTCTGTCTAGCATTCTGGCCGTCATCTTCTCCATCATTTCCACATCTTTTATTCTGGCATATAGGGCCTCAGGGGGGGAGGGGCAGAACGCTTCCAGTGCAAAGCCACCAGACAGCGCGCTGCCGTAAGTACATGCCTGGTCAATTTCTTGTAGGGTACTTGGATGTTTGGTGGGGGGAATCCTAGCAGATAAACCTTCGGAGTCAGGGGGATCGTCCTGTCTAGAAGTCGGTCCAATAATTGCTGGACCGAGTTCCAAAAGGGGACGATCCGTGGGCAACTCCAGTATACATGGATAAGCGTTCCTTTGTCCTGCTGACAGCACCAGCATCGATCTGAAGTGTTCGGGTAGATGGCATGGAGAACATCCGGTGTCATGTACCAGAAGTAGAGGATTTTGTATATGTTCTCCTTGTAGAGAGTGCAGATCGAGCTTTTTGCTGCCTGGGACCAAATCGTCCGCCAGTGTTCCATGGATATCTCCTCGCCTAGGGCCTTTTCCCACCGAAGCATATATGCATGTTTGCTCCCAGTGTCCGTCGGCCGAGAGTTCAATATTTTATATATATTTGAGATCAAGCCCCTCTGCGCTGTCCCCGCCAATATCAGCCTTTCAAAAGCCGTTGGGGGGGAGAACTGCAAGTTTGGAGCGAACGTCAGTGCATAGTGGCGTATCTGGAGATATCCATAGAACTCCTGGCGCGGCATGTCATGTTTGGCCTGTATGTCCTCGAATGTGCGTATTTTACGGGTCAGGGGGTCTACTAGGTTCCCATAATGAAAGAGGTTCCTTGTTGTCCATGGGGCTGACATTCTGTGGGTGAGACTATCCGGGATTTCGGGGTTGCCGGCGAAAGAGGTCAAGAGGGAGCTGTCTGAGGCTAGCTTGTGTTGGCGTTTCAATTTTCGCCACGTGCGTCTGAGCTGGGTCATAGGACCTAACATGCGGCCCGGGTCCACCTCCCCCTTCGCATTCCATAACAAGTTATTTGGATGTACCGGGGCTAGCCACAGCTTCTCTATTTGCGTCCATTTATTGTAGGAGCATAATGTGAACCAGGAGGCTACTGCCTTTTAGCTGGGCCGCTTGGTAGTACTTAACTAGGTCTGGATAAGCCAAACCCCCTTCCGACCTCGCCGCCAGCAACACCGACCGGGGGATTCTATGACGCCTATAATTCCAGGTAAACTGGAGCAAGTCCGTTTGGAGTTTTCTCAACTGGGCGTAGGGTACTGGGATGGGCAGGGTTTGGAACAGGTAGAGTATTTTTGGGAGAATCACCATTTTTACTGCTGCTATTCTCCCCAAAAGGGAGATGTGGTGCTTTCTCCACCATTGTATAAGGGCCCTAATGTTGCTGAAAAGGGGGGGGAAGTTCTGCTGATAGAGGGTGGTGTAGGAGGGGGTAATGTGGATTCCCAGGTACTTCAATGAGGAGGCTTTCCAGCTATAAGAAAAATTGGATCGTAGATGAGCCACCTCCTCGTCGGGGATGTTAATTGGGAGCGCTTCTGATTTGGACGCGTTTATTTTGTAGCCTGAGAGCGCTCCAAAGCGATCAAGCTCCACATGTAGATTCGGGAGGGAGCTTCTAGGTTGGGTGAGCGTGAGGATGATATCGTCTGCAAATAGCGAGATTTTGAACTCTTGGTCTCTAACTAAAATCCCTCTAATATCTGGGTTTTGACGGATGGTTGCGGCCAGGGGTTCCACACAGAGCGCCAACAGCAGGGGGGACAGAGGGCACCCCTGCCTAGTGCCGTTAGTTACCGGGAACGCGGGTGAGAGGGCAAAGGGGGTCTTGACTTGGGAGGATGGGTCGGAGTAAAGGTGCTGGATGGCCCGCAGGAATGGCCCTCTAAAGCCCACATGGCGGAGCGTAGGCATGTGCAATTTTTTAAGTTACGAATACGTTTTCCGTCAATTTTCGTTATTTTAGTTGATTCGTTAACATACGAATGAACGAACAATTTAGCACAATTAATAACGAATAACGATATTTTCAAAATAACGAATATGAAAAACAAGGAAGATACGAAAGATGAAAGAAACGAAAACATAGAAACAACGAAAATACCGAACCCAAAAAAAATAATAATTACGAAAAACAAAATGAACGAAAATGCAAACTTACTAATATTCGAATGACCGAAAAGAAAACAACCGAAATGCCGAACAAAGAATAAAAAACGAAAATCAAAACTAAATTACGAATCTTCGGAAAACGGAAACGAAAACAACGAAAATACAAAATAATGTAAATTAGCTTTTGTTAGTACTGAAATATTTCTGGACATTGACCAATAGCCACTGAGCGCTGTCCCTTTCCTCTGAAGAGGTTTGTTCCTTCCCCCAATGAGCTTCTTTCTCATTACCTCCTGGCTCCTTGTGTCTTTTTCTGTGTTAGACTGCAGTGCATCTCATTTCTAGATTTGTATTTGTAATATCTGACATATTTTAGTTTTCTTCTACGTCAGACTTCATTCTAGACAGGGTGTGTGTGCTAACTAAGACAGTCAAGTCAATCACAGTAAAGTATGAATTACAAAATTGCGATGAGTAGTGTGTCGAATAAACGTAAAATGTATTCTAACAGAATTACGAATGCAATAAAATCTAAAAAAGTACATTTTTACAATCAAAGGAAATTAGACACGAAAATACGAATGATCATAAAGCAACGAAAATATATTTCTTACGAAAATACGAATGCGGCATGATGGAAAATATAATGTAAATACGAATAGCAAAACAACGAAAATTAAACTAACGTAAAAACGAAGGAACGAATAAAATCATTTTAAAAATACGAACGCGGCAGAATACAAAATATAACTAAAATACGAATCTCGATTCAACGAAAAATAAACTAACAGAAAAAAACGGAAACAGAAAAAAAAGTGTTACGAAAATACTAAAGAGTACGAATACGATAACTAACGTCTTACGAAATTACGACTCGTTACGAATCACGATAAACGAACAGAAACGAAACAGAAATAAACGAAAATTTTTGCTGTGCACATGTCTAGCGGAGCGTAGCGAAGAGAAAGGGCCACCCCAAGCGGTCAAAGGCCTTCTCGGCATCTAGGCCCAATAATATGGACCTTTGACCCTCCCTATTCGCCACCTCTACCAGGTCAATTATTTTCCTAGTATTGTCCCCTGCTTGACGAAGGGGGACAAAACCCACTTGGTCCTTGTGTATAAGGGCGGGTAGGACCGAGTTCAGTCGGATGGATAGCAATTTAGTGAAAATCTTTAAGTCCAAATTTAGGAGGGCGATGGGCCTGTAGTTAGCGCATAAGGAGGGGTCCTTATCCGGCTTTGGAATCACCGTGATGAAGGAGCGTTGCATGTCCCCGGGGACAGATGTGTCCCCAAGAAATGCATTGAACAGTTTACACATGCGAGGTAGTAGCAAGGGGAGGAATGTTTTGTAGTACTCATATGGGAAACCGTCGGGTCCCGGGGCTTTGTGTGAGGGTAATGATTTAATGGTCTGTTCTAGTTCCTCCACTGTGATCGGTTCGTTCAGTGGGGCTAGATCCGAGGGTTTGAGTCTGGAGACACCACTCTGCTCCAGATAGCACGCCATACGCTGAGCGAGTTCAGGGGATGGTGGATTACTGGGGATGTCCGGATTATTGTACAGGGTTGTGTAGAATTCTGCAAAAGAGTGGACTACGTCCTTAGGATGGGAAACCAGGTCTCCTGTCCTATTCTTGACCTGATGCGGGGTCGCGGCTTGTGCGCTGTCACGGAGCTTCCTGGCCAGGAGGGAGTGGGCCTTGTTACCCGTATCGTAAAACAATTGTCTAATCCTAAGCAGTGCCTTCTCCACCTTACCCAGCGCTATCTCACCTAGAGTTGCCCTCAGTGTGGAGATCTTTCTTAGAAGCGTTACCGTAGGAGACAGTTGCAACCGTCGCTCCAAGATCTCAAGTTCTGCCTCTGTACGCTGTTTCAGTGCCTGAGCGTTTTTTTTCATGGCTGAGGACAGGCCTATACACTTCCCCCTCAGCACCGCCTTGTGGGCCTCCCACAGTGTGGGTAGGGTTATATCGGGAGTATCGTTTTCCTCGAAGTAATTCCTCAAGGTGGATTCCAGTTCCATTTTAGAAGGGAGGTGCTGAAGGAGAAATGTGTTCAGGCGCCAGGTGCAGGGTCTGGGGGCTGGGGGGCCTATTGCCAGAGTAAACAGGACTGGGGCATGGTCCGACCAGGAGATCGGTTGTATCTGCACTGCCTTGACCAGCCGTAGGGTAGAATTGTTTACAAAGAAATAATCGATTCGGGAGTGTGTGTGGTGGGGGGCCGAGTAGAACGTGTACTGACAATCGCCAGGATGGAGAGCTCGCCAGGCATCAAAAAGTGCATAGCGTCTGGAAAGTTGTCGGAACAGCCTCGAGTCCCTGAGTATTCGATCCGAAGGTGCCCTGGGGTTCACCACATGGCGATCTAAAGTGGCCAATTGGATAAGGTTAAAGTCCCCCCCGATCACTAGGATCCCATGCTCTGTGCGGAAGAGGCGCGCATACACCTTGGACAGGAACCCGAGCTGGCGTGCATTTGGGGTGTAGATGGCGCAGAAGGTCACCTCTTGACCCTGCCACGAGCCCTGGAGGATGATGTAATGACCTTGTGAATCACTATAGTGGTGGGAGCTGACAAAGGGTGACCCTTTCTTAATGAGTATGGCCACGCCGGCCTTTTTGTGGGGCCCTGAGGAAAGGTACACCTGTGAGTAGTACCGTGTTGCAAAAGCAAAGGAGCCCCCTTTATCTAGATGTGTTTCCTGGACCATAATTACATCCGCCCCCGACTGCCTAAACTCCCTCAGAGCCAGATGCCGTTTTCTATTGGAATTCAATCCGTGTACATTTAGGGATAGTACCTTAGCCATGAGGATGTGTGGTGTCTAAGGGAGCTGTACTTATCTGATGTGGATGGAGAAGAATCAGGCGCCAAAGGTCGGGAGCCAGACACCGCAGGAGGAGATCCATGATTATTCCAGAAGTGCTGAGCAGAGCCACACGGTGATGAGGGATGAGGGGGGGAGAGAGGAGTCTGGAAAAAGGAAGAGAGAGAAAGAGAAAGAAAAACATTAGTGTAAGGCAATGATTACAAACCAATAACTGTAAGTCGCGACCTGTTGGGGCCAACTGGCCCAGGTCTGAACGGCTTCCCGTGGGCCCCTCCAGCCCGGCCCCTAGGGACCGCGCCGGGGGAGCCCACGGGAACCCTGAAGCGGTCACGTCAAACAACAAGACCGCCAAAATTAAAGTCCAAAAAATCTGGAGGCTAACTAAGGACATGTGGGGGAGGTGGGGACATGAGGGGGCTCTCTCTGAAGTCTCGGCCGAGACTTGCCCTTTATGCTAAGCTAAACTAACTGCTAGGGCATGGGGAGTGGGTTTTGCTACTAGATGGGCTTCCAGGGCGGGGGCCTTGGCAGGCAAAACACAGCAGAGCGTCATTCGTGTAGGGGGCCGTGCCAGGAGGGTCGGGTCAGTTCTTCCTGTGCTGTCCGTGTGGGCTCCGCTTGGATCCCTCCGAGGCTCTGAGGCGTTTGGACGATGAGACCTTCTGCCACACTATGGGTGGCGGGGGTGGCGTGGCCACGAGATCCCAATCTGGCAACTGAGGTGTACGAATGTCGAGATCATCACAAAATGCTTGCAGGTCCTCTGGGTATCTCAGGACTGCTGACTTGCCCTTTGTAGTCGCTGTAAGGCTGAACGGAAAGCCCCATCGGTACGGTATGTTTTCTTCCTGCAGGGTGCGTAGTAACGGCTGTAGTAGTCTGCGCTTCTGTAATGTGATCCACGAAAGGTCGGGGAAAAGCTGTACGGGGACCTCATCCAGGGTCACCCTCCGGGCCAGGCGGGCCTGGCGCATTATTTCCTCCTTCAAGGGATAAGAGCTTAGCCTGCAAATTATGTCTCTTGGTTTGGAGTTGGCCCCCTTGGGGCGTAACGCCCGGTGAGCTCGGTCCATGTCTATGGGCTTGGTCGGGGGCTCTCCGATTAGGTTATTGAATAGGGTGTGTAAGGTGGAGTGGACATCTTCCGGGCCCTCCGTTTCTGGTATCCCCCGAATGCAAATGTTGTTCCTGCGCCCCCTGTTGTCCAGGTCTTCTAAATGGCGCTGCATGTCTCTGAGGAGAGTACGATGCTCTGTACTTTGCGTTTGTGTTCTGTGAATTGCCAATTTGTTTTCCTGAATTTCCTCCTCCGCCATTTCCACTCGGTCAGCCAGATGTTTAAGGCCCAATTGGAGGTTTTGGATCTCAGTTCTGCAAGTGGATTTCACATCAAGTATAAGCTGTCGAAAGTCCTCCTTTGTAGGCATTGCTTGCAGGTATACAAGCCATTGTGGTGGGATGGGTTGGTTCGGAGCAGCATCCAGCGGTAGTGGAGGCAGGTGGGGGTGCGGGGGAGGGTGTGCCTGAGCCCGCTGTGATGGCCCCCAGATGGAGTTCTCGGATCTCCAGGCCTCCTGTGTACCCCTGGCCTGGGCCTGCGGGGGCTGGGAGGCCTCCCCCTCCCTGTTCCGAACTAAGGAGGGGACAGGGGGGCATGTCATATGGGCATAAGAGGCTGGTGGCCCTGGATGGTGTGCAGCCTGGATGAGGGGCCCAGGGAGCTGCGTGTGCTGCGGCTCAGTTATCTGGGCATAGGATGCAGGTGGCCCTGGGTGGGGTGCAGCCTGAATGAGGGGTCCAGGGTGCTGTGGCTCAGTGACCTGGGCATAGGATGCAGGTGGCCCTGGGTGGGATGCAGCCCGGATGAGGGGTCCTGAGTGCTGTGTGTGCTGCTGCTCAGGGATGGATGGTGTCCCTGCTGGCTGTTCCCTGGGGCTGTTGTTCCGGCCTGCTCCGGTTGGAGCACATGGATGGGAGCCAGGGTGGATCGGGCTGGGCAGTGCAGGGAAATCCTCCGCTCCCCCTGTAGACTCCGGGGAGCTGTATCCCAGCCCGCTGATGGCTGGGTCTGAGGCAGTCCTGAGCAGTTGGGGATAGGCCTCGGAGCACTGTGTGTAATGCTCCGGATGTCCCAAGATGGCGGCGGCCCTCGAGGCAGACTGTGAGGCCTCCGTAGTGCGTGGGGGCCAGGCAGGGGGTGTTTGCTCACCCGACCAGCGGCGCCCGCTCCCGATCGTCTGTGGGGTGTCCCTCCGATCTTCGGGTGTCCGGAGCAGCGCCACGATGGAGTGAGAGAGCCGCGGGGGGGGAACGCATGGCGGCCGCGTCTGTGTCCGGCGCCATCTTGGAGTCTCTGGTCTGCTGGGGCCCGGGCTGTGTGAAAAACGCCCTGAGATCCGTGGAGGTTCCCGGAGGGGGCTGGGATGATCCCCTGGTCGTGGAGGATCTAGTCGCCCTGGAGCGGCCCATATTTGAAGGGTGGAAAGTCCCCAAAAGTGCCTAGATACTGAGGGCTGGGAGAGAGCTGCAAGGCTAGGCTGGCATCCGAGTCGGCTTCCGGTCACGCCCCCCAGATTAATTCTTATTGCCGCATTCAGAGGGATGAAAGAAAAATCCTGGATTGCTGCACTCCTCAAAAACTATGTTTTTATTTATGACGGAGCAAGAGCGCACATGATACTGACAGAGCCTATTTTTTATTTTTGCATAGGGACAAAGTGAGGTTTAGGCCCAAGACTTCCTTTTTTTTAGAATGGTACCTCCATGCTTTCTTCACAAGGATGGGGGCAACCTTACAAGTAACATTTTTTTTATATATAAATAAATATATTATTGAAATTTTGCCACAAACAGAACACAACTGTGTTCCATTTGTCTGTGACAGTGGATGTCATTATCCAAGCGGCTTCTCTAATTTGTTTCATCACAAAATAAAGATTTGCCTGTCCTCGTGGCTGTAGGATTCAATGCATCTTTTTTCTAAACTGCAGGCAACAAAAGTGAGTACACCCCTAAGTGAAAATGTCCAAATTGGGCCCAAAGTGTCAATATTTTGTGTGGCCACCATTATTTTCCTGTGCTGCATTAACCCTCTTGGGCATGGAGTTCACCAGAGGTTCACAGGTTGCCACTGGAGTCCTCTTCCACTACTCCATGATGACGTTACGGAGCTGGCGGATGTTAGAGACCTTGCGCTCCTTATCTTCCGTTTGAGGATGCCCCACAGATACTCAATAGTGTTTAGGTCTGAAGACATGCTTGGCCAGTCCATTACCTTTACCCTCAGCTTCTTTAGCAAGGAAGTGGTCATCTTGGAGGTGTGTTTGGTGTCGTTATCATGTTGGAATACTCCCCTGCGGCCCAGTCTCTGAAGGGAGACGCTCATGCTCTGCTTCAGTATGTCACAGTACATGTTGGAATTCATGATTCCCACAATGAACTGTAGCTCCCCAGTTCCGGCAGCACTCATGACACTCCTACCACCATGCTTCACTGTAGGCAAGACACACTTGTCTTTGTACTCACCTAGTTGCCTCCACACACGCTTGACACCATCTAAACCAAATAAGTTTATCTTGGTCTCATCAGACCACAGGTAATGGTTTTGGTAATCCACGTCCTTAGTCCGCTTGTCTTCAGCAAATTGTTTGTAGGCTTTATTGTGCTTCATATTTAGAAAAGGCTTCCCTCTGGGCTGACAGCTACGCAGACCAATTTGATGCAGTGTGCAGCATATGGTCTGAGCACTGACAGGCTGACCCCCCACCCCTTTAACCTCTGCAGCAATGCTGGCAGCACTCTACATCTATTGTCCAAAGACAACCTCTGGATATGATGCTGAGCATGTGCACTCAACTTCTTTGGTTGACCATGGCAAGGCCTGAATGAAACTTGACCTGTTAAACCGCTGTATTGTCTTGCAGCTCAGTTTCAGGGTCTTGGCAATCTTCTTATAGCCTAGGCCATCTTTATGTAGAGCAACATTTTTTTTTTATCAGATCCTCAGAGAGTTCTTTGCCATGAGTTGCCATGTTGAACTTCCAGTGACCAGTATGAGAGAGTGAGAGTGACAAAACCACATTTAACACACCTGCTCCCCAATCACACCTGAGACCTTGTAACACTAACTAGTCACATGACACCAGGGAGGGAAAATGGTTAATTGGACCAAATTTGGACATACTCACTGTTGTTGCCAGCAGTTTAGACATTAATAGCTGTGTGTTGAGTTATTTTGAGGTGACTGCAAATTTTCACTATTATACAAGCTGTACACTCACTACTTTACATTGTAGCAAAGTGTCATTTTGTCAGCGTTGTCACATGAAAAGACATAATAAAATATTTACAAAAATGTGAGATACTGTACATAAAACCTGTTGGACTTCCCATTTAGATATATATGAACCAACAAAAGTGTAATTAGACATGTGCATTCGTTTTCGTCCGAATGCTTTTTTGTCCAAATTTCAGTGATATTTGTGTTTGTTTTAACAAACGATAACGAATGTGCAGAATCCGAATTTCAGAAAAATCCGACATAAAAAATGCTTTATTTTCATTTTGTTGCGACAACAGTTCGATACAGATAGAAGATTCGACATGATGGTGACAATACCTCCGTCCCCTACTGTTCCTCCCGCCGTGCCAGTGCCGAAGGGTTGAACTGACTGTCCAATCCCCTACCATACCCCGCCTTTCCACTCTTCCCCCCACCCTTTTTTTTTTTTTCTTCACTCCTCCCCAACCAGGGGGCCTCCTTTCACTCACAGATTGATCCCCATCGGGGTGGGTGAGATGGGGGTGACCCTTTCAGAATCTTGACCTTCTCAGCTCCTAGGAATTTCATTTGGGGCAGGGTTGTAGAGGCAGACTGTAAGGGAGTGCATGCCTCTCCCCTTAATACGAGGGCAGCTGTTATTTGTTAATTTATGCTCGTACTCTTACTGCACCATGCTATGTATGACTCAGTTGACCCTTCTATGTACCTGCTCCACTGCTGGTCATTATAGCTTACTGGTTGACCCAGTAATGATACTGTATTGATATGGATGTATGACAAATTCTCAATAAAAATTGTTTTAAAAAAAAAAAAAATGATGGTGACAATAGCGATCTGTGTCTATCGAACCTGCAGTTAAATGTGCCTAACCTAACTCTATCAGTCCAAGATTATCTACATAGAGAGAAAAGATTTGACATTATAGAGACATGAAGATTCGGCGAAGCAGCTAAAAACATACGATCGCAGCGAGCGGACATTTATGGTCAAATTCTCCATCCATATTCTATAGAAGAATTCTAATGTTGGTTGACTAGTAATAATAATTAATGAATATAATTATTACTAGTCATACAAAATTAAAAATTCCGAAACAAAATATTTCAGTGTCTATAATTGATAACCAAAATATATAATGGGGCTGATTTACCAAGCCTTGATTCATGGCACATCGACTGGAGCAATGGCCGTTTTGGCATTTACTAAAGGAATGCGCTGGCAAAGCAGCACAGTTTCTTATTTACTATAATGCCGAATGTGCCCAGGAGGGGCGCATGGTGCACCCCTATGGACCTGGCGCACGGCATCTAGAAATGTAAATTAAAAGAAGCTGGGAGTGAGTTTATTATAAGGGGGATGTGGGATGATGTGGGGAAGTGTAGTGACATGTGTTTGTGCAACGTATATGGCCTGAACTTAAAGTGACTTTGTAAAAACCAGCCGCTGAGCCTGCTAGTACATTTAAACCTGCGTAAGGTTTATTTGTGTACTGCGCATGCGTGAGTGGCATTTTCGGACAATCAGGTGCGCCGCTTCACTACGCCGACAACATATTGGTAAATATCAAGCGGCATAGCTGCCTTTGCGTGGCTTGAAGCGGCGCACCTGAATGGCAGAATCTTTTTTAGGTTACGTTGACCATGAAGGGGAACTCCGTGCCAAATAAAAAAAAATGGCGTGGGTTCCCCTTCAGGAGCATACCAGGCCCTTAGGCTTGGTCTGGATTGTAAGGGGGAACTCCTTCGCCGAAAAAATAAGGTGGCCCCCAGATACCGTCCCCCCACCCTATGTGAATGAGTGTGGGGTACATCGTACCCCTACCCATTCACCTGGGGGGAAAATGTTAAGTTAAAAAAACACACTACACAGATTTTTGAAGTAATTTATTAGTCATCTGGGGAGGTCTTCTGCCGGGCCCCCTCCCCTTTAAGCTCTTTTACATGGGGGAGGGTAGGCCCGGTCTTCTCTGCTGTCTTCTGCCGGGGGGGGAACCGGACTTCATGCTGTCTTCTGCTAGGCCCCCTCCCCTTTAAGCTCTTTTACATGGGGGGTAGGCCCGGTCTTCTCTGCTGTCTTTTGCCGGGGGAGGAACCGGACTTTGCGATGTCTTCCGCCTGTGCCCCCTCCCTCTATCTTCTTTAAGCTCTTTTACAAAGGGGGGGTGCGCCCGGTCTTCTCCGCTGTCTTCTGCCAGGGGGGCGGTCTTCTCTGTTCTCTCTTCTGCCAGGCTCCACCGTGGGGGCCCGGTCTTCTCCGCCATCTTCTCTGTTCTCTCTTCTGCTGGGCTCCACCACGGGGGCCTTCTCCACTGTCTTGTTCCGTCTTCTCTTCTAGTGATGTTGACACGACAAGCTCTCCATCACAGTGCCACTGGCAGTGAGTGTGACCTGTCTGTGTACCTGCAGTCACATCGTTACCGTCCACCACCAGTCTGCTTCTGATGTACCTCTGCCTCTGAGCCTCTGCCTTTCTGCCCAGTGCTGCCTGTGCCCATACTTTGCATGCCCCCCCCCTCCATCATGGAGGCCGCTCTCTCTCTCCTGTGTTTTTCCTATTGCGGCAGCCAGCGCAAGATTTACAGTACCCTGTCGCCGGTGAGATCACGCTGAAAGTACAATAACGGTGGCAGGTACTGTATGTCCCTTAGGTGGGACCTGGGCCCCCATACCCATTTTAAGGCCAATTACTAGAAGATAAGGCAGCCAAGTGGGGTCTAGCAAAATTAACAAGTCAATTTCTATAGACTGCAATGGTATTTATGGTATAACTTTTGCCCATGTTAGGCTCTTTGTTTGCCCACCCGGACCAGGGGGTGTTTGTCCCATCTCTAATTTTGTAGCATGCTGAATGATGTGATTCATTTTGGACAGGGCTTTGCCTTATTTTCTGCTAGCTGCATTTCTGTTGATCTGAGCATGCCCAGGGACGTATATTTTTTGATGTTGCTTTTTGTGTGTGAACAGCACTTGGATGTTTCTGGGCATACTCAATTTAAGGACATCCTTAACAGGTATACCCACATTAAAGTTCAGTCTCTACATTGGGTGAACTTGCATTTTGTGTGTTTCATGGGCTTGGCATGTGTTTACAATTGCCTAATTAGCACACAAGCCTATGTTGTATAAAGCTTGCAGAGAGCAGTTGTTACCTTGCCCTGAAAAGAGGCAAAATTGTGTGTGGGGTCGACCGGCAAGATTATATTTGTGTGTCCTTATCGAATGTCTATTTTATTTATGTCCTTGCAAAACAGATATGTTTTTGATCAAGGGTTTTTTGACTGATTTATTTATTTATTTTGGGTGGGGGGCTATCTTCGCATGAAATATTTGTGAGGTTGTCAATGTATGTTTTTAGGGTGTTCACTTTGATGTAATTGCCTGTGCTGCATTATTTTGCTAAATCTTTCTCAAGATGTTGTGACTAATTAATTTTTTAATCCTTAATAGATGTCTGTGGGTCTTTTTATCTCCTGTTAATTTCCATTGCATAAACCATATTCTGTTTACTGTCTCAAATGAACCCATTTTTTATATTATTTTTTATATTATTTATTTATTTTTGCTTGATTTTTGTTTGTTTTTGCTTTCCTTGCTCTTTTTTCAAAGTCCTGTTTTGTTGACCAATAAAATTACTTTCAAATTTTGAAGTTTGTTTTTGTTACTTTTTCATGCTACAGATTTTGACAGCTGCAGCTGAAATAGGCTGATTGACCTAACAAAACAGGTGTGAAGTTCCTTTCCTGGTCCCTTCATGATAGCATATGCATGGATTGTGTGCTGCCATGGATAGTCACCAGGAAAGGAAAAATACAGAGCGGTAAGTATTAATTTTTTCCTTTTTACTGCAGTGGTTCTCAGCCTCAGTCCTCAAGTACCCCAGACAGGACATGTTTTGTAGATTTATCTTATCAAGAATTGCTGTCCAGACTGTCTTTTAAAGCACATGTGCAAGATGAAGGAAAACCTGCAAACATGGCCTGTTGGGGGGAGGGATGGTTATTGGCAGACAGGCTTGAAGTGCTGATTTACAGCACTGTGCTTAAATCTAGCGCAAGGCAATCCTATTCTTATTGTGGGTGTTTGAGGGAAACCAAGTGAGTGTTAGAATCCCTGTTTGTGTTTTTTGGGTTGGGCTTTGTGTCCCTTTTCTTAAAATTGGCTTCACTTCCTGTCACACAGCTGAACAGGAAGTGAGGTTTAAACTCTACCAATGTCTTTTCTTGGGGACACACAGGTTAATCTAACTAGTGTCCCCATTAAGCAAATTGCACTCCAGCACTTTGCTGTGTACACCCCAAATGATTAGGTAGTTTTGGGTTTAGTAAAGGCAAAGCTACTCTGCAGTATAAGTGTAGTCGCTGAAAATCTGAGGGGAAGCACTGATTGATTTAACATCCAATCATGTAGAAGCAAAAAATGTTTTTGTTCTTTTCTTCCTTGCTTGTCCACTTGTAGTGCAAAGTGGATTTGCCTTTAGTAAATGGATGCCAAAGTCCAAGATCCCTAATAATTTGGGGTGTACACAGCAAAATGCTAGAGTGCACTTTACATAATGAGAAACTATTTAGATTGATCTGTGTGTTCCCAAGTAAAGACATTAGTAAGGTTTTACCCTCACTTCCTGTTTGGCTATGTGACAGGAAGTGAATGAATTTGAAGTAGAAAGTGACAAAATTTGGGAGGTATCTTCACCCTATCAGGGGTGCAGACATCCCCAAAAAATTAGCAGACTTTTAATCCCTCTGCACTTCATTTTGGATAGAGTAAGGGAGGGAACGGGAGTTATAGCCCCTGCCAGTATATTTTGTACCATCCCTGTCCAATTGTGGAGATTTGCCTTCACTTCCTGCCCCATAGCCAAACAGGAAGTGAGAGAAAAACTATGCAAATTAAGTGAATCCAATGCCCCCCCAGAACTAGTGTGTGTCCCCCCCCTGAAAATTTCTGGGCAGGTCATAAAAAACAGGGTGTGCCCTTGACAAGAAGGGGTGGGTAATTTTTCTATTAGGAGGTGCAGAAGTTTAGTCAGGCCTAGGGCAGCACAAAACCTGAATATAATACTGCATATTAGGGCTTATTTAGACAGGATCTGATTTACAGCATGTTTTTAGATTGTGGGAGGAAACCCACGCAGGCACAGGGAGAACATTCAAACTCCAGGCAGATGGTGTCACGGGCGGGATTCGAACCAGCGACCCTTTTTGCTGCTGGGTGAAAGTGCTATCCACTACACCACTGTGTTGAGCGAACATGATTGCCGCTGAAAGCATGAGATCATTGTTTTTTTCCGATCTCATGCTTTCCAGCCTGAAGGGCAGTTGTGGGGTCTTATTGACCCCGCCTCTCTCCATAAAGAGGACCTGTCACAAACTATTCCTATTACAAGGGATGTTTACGTTCCTGGTAATAGGAATACAAGTGATAAAAAAAAGAAAAAAAAAAGTGCAAAACTAAAAAAAAATATGTATTTAAAAAAAAAAAAATGAAAAATAAAATAAAACGCCCTTGTCCCTAGTAGCTCGCACTCAGAAGCAAACGTGCATGTAAGTCCCGCCCACATTTGTAAACGCTGTTCAAACCACACATGTGAGGTAGTGACGCGTGCATTAGAGCAAAAATTCTAGTACTAGACCTCCTCTGTAAATCTAAACTGTTAACCTGTAAAAAAATTCAAGCGTCGCCTATGGAGATTTTTAAGTCCCAAAGTTTGGCGCCATTCCATGAGTGTGTGCAATATTTAAGCGTGAAAAGTTAGGTATCTATTTACTCGGTGTAACATCGTCTTTTACATTATCCCTAAAAATTGGGCTAACTTTACTGTTTTGTTATTTATTAATTCATGAAACATTTTTTTTTTTGCAAAAAAAAGGCGTTTGAAAAATTATTGTGCAAATACCGTTGGAAATAAAAAGTTTTAATGACCTCCACTTTATTCCCTAGGGTGTCTGCTAAAAAAATATATATAATGTTTCGGGGTCCTGAGTACATTTCCATAAACAAAATATCATTTTTACATGAAGGAGAGAAGTGCCAAAATAGGTGTGGTATGGAAATGGTTAAAGTGAAACAATAAAAGTGAAATATTCTGTTAAATTTCATACCGGGGGGGTATAGTATGCCTGTGCATGTTTCCCGTGCTTAGAACTGTCCCTGTACAAGATGTCATTTCTGAGGGAAAAAAAAGTAATTTAAAAGTACTCGTGGCTATAAAGAATACAGAGAACAGTCATTGCTCAAAAAAAAAGTGTGGGGGTCCCCCCAAATTCAATTACCAGGCCCTTCAGGTCTGGTATGGATATTAGGGGAACCCCGTCGTCAAACAAAAAAAATTACGTGGGGTTTCCCCCAAATATCCATACCAGGCCCTTCAAGTCTGGTATGGATTTTAAGGGGAACTCCACCCCAAATAAAAAAAATGGCGTGGAGTTCCCCCATAAATTCACACCAGACCCCTTATCTGAGCACGCAACCTGGCCGGCCGCAGGAAAAGAGGGGGAGATGAGAGCGCCCCCCCCTCCTGAACCGTACCAGGCCACATACCCTCAGCATGGGGAGGATGCTTTGGGGTCCCCCCAAAACACCTTGTCCCCATGTTGATGGGGACAAGGGCCTCATCCCCACATTCCGATAAGCCCCCCATCCGCAGACCCACACAACCACTGGCCAGGGATGTGGGGATGAGGCCCTTGTCCCCATCAACTTGGGGACAAGGTGCTTTGGGGGGGACCCCAAAGCATCCTCCCCATTTTGAGGGCATGTGGCCTGATAAGGTTCAGGAGGGGGGCGCTCTCTTGTCCCCCCCTCTTTTCTGTGACCAGCCAGGTTGCATGCTCGAATAAGGGGTCTGGTGTGGATTTTTGGGGGAACTCCACGCCATTTTTTTTTTTATTTGGGGTGGAGTTCCCCTTAAAATCCATACCAGACCTGAGGGGGCTGGTATGGATATTTGGGGGGGGACCCCACATCATTTATTTTTTTAATTTGATGGCGGGGTTCCCCTTAATATCCATACCAGACCTGAAGGGCCTGGTAATTGAATTTGGGGGGACCCCACGCTTTTTTTTTTTATGAATGAATTTTCTCTGAATTGCCGGGAGCCGACAATTCATTATAGCCGCAAGTCATTTTTGAATGACTTTTTTTCCGTCAGAATGTCATTTTGTGCAGAGACAGTTCTAACCACGGGAAACACACGCTAATTTACAGGCATATTATACACCCCCTACGAAATTAAAAGGAATAAATACACTTTTATTGTTGCACTTTAAGCATTATTAAATTCACTGCTCCCGAAAAAACGTCCGTTTTAAAAAATAAAAAATGCATTGATACATGTCCCCTTTGGCAGAACCCCAAACACTTTTTAGGACAAAAACTAGCATATTAACCTTAAAACCACTTAACCCCCAGACCATATTGCTGGTCAAAGACCAAGCCACTTTTTGCGATTCGGCACTGCGTCGCTTTAACTGACAATTGCGCGGTCATGCGACGTGGCTCCCAAACAAAATTGGCGTCCTTTTTTCCCCACAAATAGAGCTTTCTTTTGGTGGTATTTGATCACCTATGCAGTTTTTAGTTTTTGCACTATAAACAAAAATAGAGCGACAATTTTGAAAAAAAATTATATTTTTTACTTTTTGCTATAATAAATATCCCCCAAAAATATATAAAAAAAATGTTTTTTTCCTCAGTTTAGGCTGATACGTATTTGTCTACATATTTTTCGTAAAAAAAATCACAATAAGCGTTTATTGATTGGTTTGCGCAAAAGTTATAGCGTTTACAAAATAGGGGATATTTTTATGGCATTTTTCTTAATATTTATTTTTTACTAGTAATGGTGGCGATCAGCGATTTTTATCGGCCCTGCAACATTATGGCGGACACTTCGGACACTTTTGACACATTTTTGGGACCATTGGCATTTTTATAGCGATCAGTGCTATAAAAATGCATTGATTACTATAAAAATGCCACTGGCAGTGAAGGGGTTAACACTAGGGGGCGAGGAAGGGATTAATCATGTTCCCTGGGTGTGTTCTAACTGAAGGGTGGCGGTGGACTGACATGAGCAAATGACAAATCGTTCATACATTGTTTACACACACAGCTCCCGGTTCTCGCTCTCTAACGAGCGATTGCGGGTGCCCGGCGGTGATCGCGACCGCCGGGCATGCGCGTCGGCGTCAGGGGCGAGCAGTGGGTGCGCGCGCACGCTCCTATTGGCTGCTCGGCGAGATGACGTATAGCTACGTGATCTCGCTCAGCAGAGCCGACCTGCCGTCGTATCACTGCGGCAGCTGGTCTGCAAGCAGTTAAAATTAACACTTTTGATTTCTCCCATAGACTTCTAAAGGGAATTTGGCGGCTTTACATATTTATTGCATTGCGCCCTCTGCTGCGCGGGTTCATACGCTCAATTAATGATTTATCCGGCGCACCAATTAAGCCATGAACCGGCGCAGCGCATTGTTTTTAGTAAATCAGCCCCAATGTCTCAATAAATATATAAGGCTGAACAAATCAGTGAATAAAATTGCACTCTTTATAAAATAATGTCCCACAGTCAAAAACAAATATATTAATATGAATGAAAAAACTCCACAATAGAAACAAAGTCCATCCACAGGTGAAGAAGTGCTGACTGTGCTCTTGTACTCCGGTGCTCCAACACCAAACACAGTATCTTACCAGAAATATCAGACCTCTAACGTAAAGGTCAAAAATGCATGAGAACGATCCAGGATAACTGTCAGATGATCCCCCTCAGGCAGGCATCACAACTCCTCAAAATATCCATCAGGAATTTCATGCAGCAAGTACTAATTCCCAAGGACCTTGGTGAGCCCCTAGATCCTGGCGCCCAGCGGCCTATTTCCACCTGAGGTCTGCCTAGCCTCATTGCTGGATTGTCTTTAGCTTCCAATTCTAATTATAGTTCCAAGTTCCTGAAAACCTGCTAACCGTGTTACTGACCTGGCTACTTCTGACACTTTTCTTCCAAATACCTTTACCTGTTATGTCTGGTGCTTATCTGTGTTATTAACCCTTCGACTTGATACCCCACTGCCAGGAATTTGCCAATTCCTTTCTGTTACTGATCTTGAACCTGATTGTGATTCTGTCCGTCTGCCTGGATGATGCCTAAAACAGCTTGAGACCTGATTCCATACTGTCACTGGGTGGATCCCTGTGCTTACAAGCTCAAGTTCACTGCTCCAGCTTCCTGGCACCCTTGTCATTCTGCTGCCTTAGCAGTCCCTGTCTCCACTATCAAGGGTTCTTGGATGGGAATTGTGTAAGAGGTCACCCTCATCATCTTGGCTTCACGTCAGGTACATGACAACTTCTTAAATGGGCCATGGAGAAAGGAAAAGGACAGACTCATAGTGAAAAACTGGCATACTATCTTTTCTGCTGCTGCCTGCTCCTCCCTTTGCCTGGAGACATACCCCCATCTTTTTGCTGCTGCCTGCCCTTCCCCCATCATTATGTAAGTGTAGAAACCTTTGTTATGTGTGCATAAGATGTGTAGGCCTAGGACTTCCTTTTTTTTATAAAAGTAGTAGAAAGTGTACATTGCCATCTCTATGTTTGCTTTACCAGGGAAGGGATCGCCTTACAAGAAAAAAAAATAAAAGATGTAAATAGAAATGGAAAATAAAAAAATAATGGAAATACGCAAATAATAAAATCTGTTAACAGATTGTAAATACCTATAGCCAACAAGGGGTTATAGCTGTGCCACTGCACCAAAAACGTTTAAAGTCCACTGAAACTAAATGTTGTTAAACATATGTGTACAGTCCACAAGGTGCACTTTTCACTGTGCACCCAGATTGATCTAATCTTGTACGGTATGCTCCTAATCACCACCGTGACTTTCACAGATAATGCACACTCTAGGTGAAGACCCTCCACCAGGTATCAAAGCCGCTTACCAGACGGGCAAGCTCAGTTTGCAGTCGGCTATAGGCTATAGCCCAGCCGCGGCCTTTAAAGTTGTAATGAACATACAGGTTACAGATTCCTGGAACTGGCTTCCTTCACATCCATAAGCTCCACCAATTGGTCATGTGTAAAAAGAGGATGCAACATAGCGTAACTCCGCATAACACATTTTATTAAAAAAAATAAGTTGTACTTACAGAAACAGATAAAATCATTCATATAAAAAATGCCGGCCGGCAAGCGAACAGAGCCCTTCCTCCTCAGCGTGGTGATGTCACTGCACTTCCTCCTAGACGCATTTCGTCATAAGACAGACGTTTTCAATGGTGTCAAAACAAAATCTGCAGCTCAAAAAAAAAGCCTTTTTTTTTCAAGTTGTAATGGACATTGATGAGTTAACTGAGCAAAGTTAGGTTTGTTGGACATTGCTGAGCAATCGAAAAGTTTGCAAACTTCACAACATAGGAGTAAACCACTTTGGAATATACGGGAGACAAATCTTGTAACTTTTTCTGGCCTTTTTCAGGGTACCAATGCAAGAAATATATTTTTATAAATACCTTTCAAATTGAAATGTATTTTTTTTTTTAAATGAGGACCCTCTCCCCGCTGTATGATATTTAAAAAAAAAAATGTATTGGTACATGTCCTCCATAGCAGTGCCTATTTTCTCATATCATTTTTGACAATCCCTTGCCTATTAGCCTTTTAGCCTTTAAAATGAAAATCATTGATTATCAATGCCCCTCTCTCCCCCATGGAAGTCAGTGGGATTGGATCTTGAGTTCAGAATTTTTAGACTTCACTCAGGGTTGGATGAGCTCCCCAAGAACCAAACCTAGACACCTTCACTCTATTTCCCAGTATGTGTTATTTTCCTTATTTTTTTTTTTTTTTTTACTTTGACAGCACAGCTTCTCATTTCTAATTTTGATAAATAAAAAACTCTTGTAGAGTTAAGCTGCAATTAAGGAAAAGTATGTAATTAGAGAAAATAAAGTGTTAATCTTTACAGCCTCTTCATTGCTTGCCAGTACTCGAAATTTAGTTGGTCCACTCAACAGCCTCCTGAACTTAAAATATAAGCTGTGAGGACAGCTAGGAGTTGCAAATGATTACATTTGGTAAAATAATTAAAGTAAAGCAAATATTACATACAGCTTTACTTACAACTGTGGGTCTTCAATTTATTTAGAAAATATATGTCATGAGCTTAAGCATTTTGGTGTATAATAAATGTAGAATTGTTACACTACATCATTTTTAAACATGTAAAAAATATTGCGTTTAGATATAGGGGCAGATCCTCAAAGAAATTACGCCGGCGTATCTCTTGATACGCCCCGTAATTTCAAATTTTGCGCGTCGTATCTTTGTTTTGGTATCCACAAAACAAGATGCGACGGCATCTCAGCTAGGTCCGACAGGCGTACGTCTTAGGCCTTGTACTCACGACCGGATCTGTGCGCTGGAAACTGTCTGCCCGACAGTTTCCGGCGTACAAGGCTGATTTTTGTTTGGTTCCGCTGGCTTGTACACACCAGCGGACCAAATTACCGTCGTACCGGAACGCGTGCACGTAAACTACGTACGACGTCACTATAAAGGGGAAGACCAAACTTAATGGCGCCGCCCTCTGTTCCTCTTTTGCTAGTTACGGGTTTGCTCGTGTTAGTGAAGGTTTGGTTAGAGCTGATTCGCGCTTCTCGGTCTCCAGGCTTTGACAGCGTGTATTCACGGGTTCAGTGCGTGTGCTTGCGGTAACGTAGTTGTCATTCGGCTATAGGCTAGCAGGTTGTTTCTGCTTTAGCAGTTGCATCCTGTGCGCTCGTATCTGTTTGTCACGCGTTTGTCGCAGGTAGTGCTGGATTTGCGAGTGCTTTCTGTTTCAGTGTGTTCTTGACTGACCAGCCGGCCGGTTTGAAGCCATGATGGAGCAGCAGCGTCAATTTTCGCGAGTTGGTGCTGTTTATGGGATGGCTGCTGGATATGTTCATTTTTCCAGTACTTTGGCCAGAAACAGGGGGCGGAGGCGTTTCTGGACCAAGAATTGGTTGCGCCAGCGTGACCAGTTCTCACATATGCCTCTGCTTAGGGAACTCCAGGAGAATAATCCTAATGACTTTAGGAATTTTCTCCGCATGACGGACCCCGTATTCAACAGTCTGCTGGAACTTCTGTCCCCCTATATCACGAGGCAGGACACTGTGATGCGCCAAGCCATCACGGCCGAGCAGAGGCTTATTGCCACGTTGCGGTACCTGGCGACTGGGAGGAGCCTGCAGGACCTCAAGTTCTCGACAGGCATCTCTCCGCAGGCGCTTGGGGTCATCATACCGGACACGTGTGCTGCCATCATCAAAGTTATGCATGAGGAGTATATTAAGGTAAGTTTCCTGGCTGTAATAATGTTGCTAACTAACTTTATTTTTAATTTCCCAGATATGCTGTGTGTTTAACTAACGTTCCCTTTTCTCCCTATGCATGTTGATATAAGCTTTACATGTTTTTTTCTTGGCCTACCTGCATATTTGTCCCTTACCCAATATTAACCTGTCCAGCATGCTATCCTAGGGACAAACCCACCTTGCCATTTTTTAAAACAGGACTTTTTGGTTTTTGTGTCCCCCCCTCCCTTCAAACTTTAATTGTCCCCATCAGAGGGCTGTGGAGTCTCTTAATGAAGTGGCCCTATATATTTCATTTCCCAAATTCTCCATGCACATTTTTCGAATGCAATTTTAATAATTTGAAGTGTCACAAGGATGCTTGTAGGATGTTTTTATTCCAAAGTACTAAATCTCTTTTTTTGTTTGTCCCCACAGCTACCCTCCACACCACAGGAATGGCAGTCTGTGGCTTCCCAATTTGCCGAGCGGTGGGATTTTCCTAACTGCGGTGGAGCAATAGATGGGAAACACGTCCGCATTGTGCCCCCACCCCACTCGGGGTCCTACTATTATAATTACAAGGGTTATCATAGTATTGTGTTGATGGCGGTGGTGTCGGCACAGTATGAGTTTCTATATGTGGACGTGGGGAAGAATGGCCGGATGTCTGATGGGGGAGTGTTCGCACGGACTGATTTCTATGATCGTCTCCAAGCTGGTGGTCTGGCATTGCCACCAGATGAAGATAATGTGGAAGGACTTCCGTTTGTGTTCCTAGCGGACGAGGCTTTCGGGCTTGGTCCTCACCTCATGCGGCCTTTTCCCCAGAGGACCCTCACCTCAGAGAGGAGTGTGTTTAATTTTCGGTTGGCCAGGGCTCGGAGGGTAGTCGAGAATGCCTTTGGGATACTCACCAACCGGTTCCGCCTGTTCAGGACATCGATACATCTGGCGGAATATAAATTGGACACCGTTGTATTTGCCTGCTGCATTTTGCACAACTTTTTACGCAGGCACTCCCAGACGTACCTACCCGACATCGGTTCTGAGGCAAGACTACCCTCAGATCCCCTTCCCGGGCTGGACACTGGTCGCGCTGGCTTGGCCCCCCAATCAGCTCGTGAGGTACGCGACAAATATGTTGAGTACTTCATGGGTCGGGGGGCCATTGCTATGCCAGATCATATTTCTTTCTAATTCGGCCCCCAAAGAAAGGAATATTCTCTCAAATAAAAAATAATTAGACCATTGGACTTTATACAGTTGTTTGTCATTAATGCTTTTTCTCTTTTTATCTGTCTTCCTGGTTCTCTAACTAACTTCTTCAATTTTACTGCATAATTGATTTCTCCACTTTTAGTAAATAACCACATTTTGCACAGTATTCACTCATCTTCAAACAGGGTATTGAGTCTAGAAATAAGAAGCAACAAAAAGGAAATCAAGGATGCAAAAATTCAAAACGAACGACAGATTGCAAAAGATAGTAGGACAAACCCCAAAAAATTCTTTAAATATATTAATAGTAAAAAGGTGAAGTCTGAGCATGTAGGCCCCTTACAAAATAATCTAGAGTGGGTGACTGGGGACAAAGAGAAGGCAAATTTATTAAATGTTTTCTTCAGCTCTGTGTATACAATGGAGCATGGGGGAGCTCATGTCCAAAATGGGGGTGGGAGTGACACAGCCCCAAATCCACAATGGCTCAAAAGTGATATGGTCCAGAAATATTTAGACAGAATAAAGGTGGATAAAGCACCTGGACCTGATGGCATCCATCCACGGATCCTAGGTGAGTTGAGCTCTGTCATTTCAAAGCCACTGTATCTAATATTTAGGGACTCATTAAAGACAGGAATAGTACCACTGGATTGGCGCAGGGCCAATGTGGTGCCCATATTTAAAAAGGGAACAAAGTCTTTACCAAGTAACTATAGACCTGTTAGTTTAACTTCTATAGTTGGGAAGATACTGGAACGTTTAATAAAAGACCACATGGATGAGTTCTTGCTGGAAAAAAACTATTTAAGCAGCAGTCAACATGGATTCATGAAAGACAGAAGTTGTCAGACAAACCTGATTTCCTTTTATGAAGAGGTAAGTAAAACCCTGGACAGAGGCGTGGCTGTGGACGTGATATATTTGGATTTTGCAAAAGCGTTCGATACAGTTCCGCACACACAGCTCATGTGTAAGGTAAGGTCTACAGGATTGGATATATCAGTTTGTAAATGGATAGAAAACTGGCTGAAAGCCAGAATTCAGAGAGTCGTGGTTAATGATTCTTACTCTGAATGGTCCAATGTTATCAGTGGTGTACCCCAAGGTTCAGTGCTGGGACCCTTACTTTTCAATATATTTATAAATGATATTGGGTCTGAGATCAAAAGTAACATTTCTGTCTTTGCAGATGACACCAAGCTATGCAGTGGAATAACGTCCTTGCAGGATGTCGCCAATTTACAAGCCGACCTCAATGCTCTGTCTAATTGGGCGACTAAGTGGCAGATGAGGTTTAATGTAGATAAATGTAAAGTTATGCACTTGGGGGCTAAGAATATGCATGCATCATACATACTAGGGGGAGTACAACTGGGGGGGTCTGTAGTGGAGAAAGATCTGGGGGTTTTAGTTGATCATAAGCTCAATAATGGCATGCAATGCCAAGCTGCGGTTTCCAAAGCGAGCAAAGTCCTTTCTTGTATTAAGAGAGGTATGGACTCCAGAGACAGAGATATAATTTTGCCCTTGTACAAATCATTAGTAAGACCTCATCTGGAATATGCAGTTCAGTTTTGGGCACCAGTTCTCAAAAAGGATATAGGAGAACTGGAGAAAGTGCAGAGAAGAGCAACCAAATTGATAAGAGGCATGGAGGAGCTCAGCTATGAGGAAAGATTAGAGGAACTAGATTTATTCACTCTTGAGAAGAGGAGAATTAGGGGGGATATGATCAACATGTACAAATATATAAGAGGTCCATACAGTGAACTTGGTGTTGAGTTATTCACTTTACGGTCATCACTGAGGACAAGGGGGCACTCTTTACGTCTAGAGGAAAAGAGATTTCACCTCCAAATACGGAAAGGTTTTTTCACAGTAAGAGCTGTGAAAATGTGGAACAGACTCCCTCCAGAGGTGGTTCTGGCCAGATCAGTAGATTGCTTTAAGAAAGGTCTGGATTCTTTCCTAAATGTACAGAATATAACTGAGTACTAAGATTTGTAGGTAAAGTTGATCCAGGGTAAATCCGATTGCCTCTCGGGGGATCAGGAAGGAATTTTTTCCCCTGCTGTAGCAAATTGGATCATGCTCCGCTGGGGTTTTTTGCCTTCCTCTGGATCAACTGTGGGTATGAAGTTGGGTGTATAGGATTTTACTGTGTTTTTTTATTTTGTTTTTTGTGGTTGAACTGGATGGACTTGTGTCTTTTTTCAACCTGACTAACTATGTAACTATGTAACTATGTAACTATGTAACTCCATTTCTAAATTTTGAGGTCAAGTTTTTTAATTTTTGCTTGTTCATGACCCCAAAAATTATTTTATATTTTTTTCATTACTCCCTGCTTTTGTACTTAGGAGTCTACAAAAAAAAATTTTAATATTTTTTTTTTTTCAGGTAATTCAACCAAAAATATTATGCAGATTATACATTTTTTAACAAGTTCACATTTTTGTTTATCAAATATAGTTAGATTTATTGTTTACATATATATATATATATAGAATATTTTTGGTGGGGTGTTTACCGCCTTAGTATTTTTTATTTTCGGCATATTTTTTATGCACAAAAACCAATATTTTTTTTACATTTTTTTTTTTTTTTGTTGTGTTTTTCAATAAGAAAATTTCTTGTTGAGATTTAGGAGTCAAATCTCGACTTCACTAAATTCAGTGATTAGAGAGATTTATAATTCTATATATATATATTTTTAATTTTTTGGCGTTGTTTATTCTTTATGGTCTAAACGTTATAGTATCCAAAAATGTTCAACATGGTCAAAAAGTAACAAAATACAATTATAAAAATATAAAAACTCACAACAGCAGTCAGTCATGGTGTGCTTTCACACTGGAACACGCCAAAATTTGAAGATACACACATTCAGTGCAAACTCGCCAAATGTCATTGGTTCAACAGACAAATAGCCACATGTGCTATCTGACATCATGGGTGATCAATGTCTGTGTTCTGTGGGAGCAAACCCTTCCTCTCAACTACTTGAGGATGGAGGAGGGGGTTGGACCCACAAAGCACAGACACTAGATATTCTGTGATGGCAGATAGCACATGTTGGCACACTGTGTGTGTATCTTCAAATTTTGGCGTATTCATTATTAAAACAGAAAAAATGTTTGTGGGGGCGGGGGATGGGCGGGGGGTGTTTCAGTCTTTGACACGGCCCATCATGTCAATAATATTTTTAAAATTAGATTCGATGACCATCATTCTTTGCCGCATATTGTCCATTTCCGTGCAGCATTCCAAAAGGACATTTGTTAAATTCTCTTCCATGACAACCATCCTTTCACGCATATTGTGCATTTCAGTGCTGCACTCCATTACCTGTTGAATAATTATAGCAGCACTTGCACGTGAAAATATTGGCACACCATCCTCCTCCCCTAAAAAAAAATAAAATGGTCATTTCCAAAATTATTTTTCGATGAGGCCTATCTACATATGTTTTTTTTAATCAAGCTAGGGTGACACTGACCTGATGGGCTTCTCCTTTCCACCTCTTCGACATCTTCTATCACTCCTCCTTCTTCCACCACCTCCCCATCATCTTCTATCACTCCTCCTTCTTCCACCACTTCCCCATCATCTTGGACTCCTCCTTCATCCATCAATCCACCTTCTTTCAATTCGCCAAATTGTTCTTCCGCCACTTGCCCTTCATCTGCTATAAATTCTAAGTCCAAAATTACTTCTTCCTCCTCTCTTCCTTCCTCCTTTCTTCCTTCCTCCTCTCCTTCCACATCCTCTTCTCCTTCCACATCCTCTTCTCCTTCCACATCCTCTTCTCCTTCCACATCCTCTTCTCCTTCCACATCCTCTTCTCCTTCCACATCCTCCTCCTTCTCCACATGTTGAGATGGCAGATTTTGGCCTTGTCTGGCCCTCTCTGCCTCCTCCAAATGCTGGCGACTTCTTTCCCCTGAAATTATAAAAAAAAAATGTAGACTCATCAGCACACAGATATTGGAGAGCATAAATCGCACACATTGCTTAGAAGAGGCTTTCATTTAGTTACTTTTATCTTTCACCAAACCTACATTTTGGAATTACTTCTATGGCAAGCTCTGATCCTGCCCCTTTTTAGCAAAGTGACACACATGGATGTCCCCCCTAAACAGTATTTCTGGGAGACCCTACCAAAACCCAGTTTTGATTTGGGGAGACACAGGTGCTCTGCATTGCAGATGTGAAAACATCTGCTTTATTACCACTGTTTTTAGAATGAATCCTGTTTGCCTTTCCCATTCTCCTAATTTTATTTTTTAGAACTAGCTTTTACACAATGTTTACAAACAAAGTTTTTGGCCAGTGAGCCATGTCCAGGTGTGTTGTTCCTGGAATAACCGAGCCTTTCTGAGAAACTATGTGATGTTACGTGGTTTACTAAGAACACTATTTGTAAATATGTAGGTATTTATGTATTAAAAAATAAATGACAACATGTCTTTAAAATTACAAGCAGGCCAAGGAGGCAGATGGTGAAATATACATGGCAACACATTATTGCAGACAATCACCCACCCCCCCCCCAACCCCAATATATATTTACTTACTTTTACGCAGAATTTTAAGTATTTTCTTCATCTGATGTGGCTCCCTCAATTTTAAGTCTGACCAGCGTTTCCTCAGCTGTTCCTTGGACCTGGTGATCCCAAACATCCTCTGCATTCTCCTCGCCACCTTGTCCATAATATGTGCCTTTCGGCGGTTAGGGGTCTTGTATGGGCCTAATTCACCATCATAGTCCTTCTTTCGCATGATGTAAACTAACTCCACCATTTCCTGGAACCGCATATTAGTGGCTTTATATCTTCTTTGCCTTGATCGGGACGTCCCTGCCTCTGTCCCTTCACTTGTGGCATGAGAGCATCGTGCCCGCTCGTGTGACATCGCCATCTTTCCTTTCCCACAGAGATTATGGGCGTGGAAAAGATGAATTCTTACGCCATGGGCGGAGAAGAGGGCGGCGTTTAATACATACGCGGAGTGTAGAGAATGCAAACAACGTGTTTACGTCGGTTACGCGGAGAATCTTCGAGCGCATCCAGAACATACACAGTTAACGCCATATTTCCTAAACTAATTGATTAGGGGCCTCGCAAAGGTGACGAGGGCGGGGTTTAATAAATACGCGGAGTGTTTAAAAGGTGCACGCCGTGATTACGCATCTTACGCGGTAATTAGGCGAGCGTGAGAAACGAGGAGCGAGAGACAGGAAGGTAAGGAAATTAAAAATGTGATCAGCAGAGGACTTGAAAATGTAGACACATGGGATGGGGGTTTGGGCTGTTGGTTGCACCCTTTTTAAGCTATTCTGTCTATGGGGTACCACAATGTTATTTTGGTATCCAAATGCTTTTGGACACCTCACAAAATAGAGATGTGAACAATGCTGTACCTCATTGACAAGTTTTTGAATGGTGTATTCAGATCAGGCAAAGTATTGTTCAAGTGTTGGTTGTACAGAGGTCATTAGGAAGTGTCTTTTATGTCATCCATTGTCAGGGGCATGAGATTTACACATGAAAGAGTGCCTAGATGAATACTGTCATTTGTAAGCATTGTTTATTTTTCAATATTAAAAATATTTACTGCAATGTTAACAATGGCTCTGCATCTAGCAAATCAATGTTTGGTACAACCAATGCGGCCGAGCTGCCAATCATTGTTTAAACAAGAGAGACTGTGTTTGTAATTAGATATAGGTAATAATTTTAAAGACACATATTATATCAAGGTCAACGCTGATCCTTTTGAAGATTTATTTTTCTTTGGTTTATGTTTTTTGAATCTAGACTCAAAAAAAATATCATATTTCAAAAAGTAAAATGGACCAACTACAAACCAAGGAAGCTATAGAGGCCTTACTCCAAAAATATCAGGAGACGCCCATCCTGTGGAATTCCAAGCGCTCTTTATATTGTAATAAAGATGTACGAGCGGCAGCACTAGAAGAGCTAGCAAACTATATGCAAACATGGGTGCCAGGATGCACTGCCAACATGGTGAAGGATAAACTTGCCAACCTCAGAAGCACATACAGGAGAGCATACAAAGCTAATAAAAGCAAAAAATCGGGAGCAGCAGCAAGACAAGCAAAGGAACCCAAACTGTGGTATTATAAACAGATGGCTTTTTTGCGGGACGAAATGGAAGGCAGGAAAACGATGTCGAGTCTTTCTTCCAACCTTTCCTCCATGCTACCTTCCAGCGGACCTTCCCCAGATGACCACAGCCCTGCAGAGTCGGAGGAAGAGGGCCTGGCTGACAGAGATGCAGATCTGCCACCCTTCGATGAGGAGGTATAGTAGTTTCCTCTATATTTCTGGCGTAAATAATTCTTGGTGGATTAATGATTTGATATTGTAAAAGAAAAGCCAAGCTGGGAAAAAGCAAAAAAAAAGGTGTACAGACAAATAGGTGTCAGAGATGACAACTGCAGGGGTCAGAAGTAGAGTGTATTCAAGTAATAATGAACAGAAAATACTAAACGAAAAACATGAAAATGAGTGTGGTTTTATTTTGCGAAATTGTAAAAAATGTCCTTTTTTTTCCACACAGGAAGAAGAGATCAGCCAGGAGGTGGCAGATCCTCAGGTGTCTGTCAGCCAGGAGGAGGCCGGGGTCAGTGGCAGCCAGGAGGAGGCCGGGGTCAGTGGCAGCCAGGAGGAGGCTGGGCCCAGTGGCCTGCACCAGGTCCCCCCGGCCAGGAGAACCACCACCAGCCAGTCTTCTCCCCCCCAGGTGAGGCCATCAGGCCGAAGGAGGCAGTTGAGGCCTGTGGAGGAGGCAAGCCTCCGCATGATACAGGAGGCAAGCGCCATCATGAGGGCCCCCCTCAACCCCACAGAGGCCTTCAGTGCCTCATTGGCCCACAATTTAAATGAAGGGGAGGAGGACCAGAGAAGACTGGCAAAGGCCCTGATGAACCAGGTCCTTTGGTGGATGCAGAGGGGCCTGCTGACCCCAGAGACTGGGCTATGTGACCCGGCCCGGCTTGCGGAACACCATCCTCCTGCTGCCACATCGACCCCACCTGCAAGACCCCGTGTTAGATCCGCTGGAAGGCTGCCTGGAGGGAAGGCTGGAAAGAGGAGGAAACGTTGATTCTCTGCCTTCCATTTCCTTCCACATAAAGGACATCTTGTTTGGACTACCACAGTTTGGGTTCCTTTGTTTCTGTGCTGCTGCTTCATATTTTTTGGTTTGGCTCCTGAGGCTTGGAAGTTTATCCTTCACCATGTTGGAAATGCAAGTTTGCATATAGTTTGCTATCTATTCTAGTGCTGCCGTTCTGTTTATTTTTTGTGATGACATTTGCCTGAATAAAAGGCTTTTTGCTTTCATTTGAAAACATGTCTATTGTTTGTTATACTGTGGGGATTATTAGGCAGCAAACCTTTAATAAATATACAATGGGTCATTTACAAAGGACACACTCCTTGGGGGGGGGGACATTTGGTGTGCCAACATGGTTTAATATTCTCAAATGAAACACAAAAAAAAAAAAAAAAAAAATACAAAGAAAAAAACATGTTAAAAAAAAAAAAATGGTGACATAACTAGAAACAACAAAAAAAAAAAAAAATGCACATTCCTTAACAAAAATGACTACTATAAATTATGGAGGACCACCAACCAAAACACACGTCTGGCATAGAAAACATTATTAAAGGATTACATCACAAGCAAGAAATGTGACATTTCAGTATGGGACAACTCTATTGAAATTGCATCAGCAAGAGAACGGGGTTATTCTAGCAAGTGAAGAATTAATAAAACGAGGCAAGAAAATGTGGTTTAGTGCGCCTTTTTAAGACATTGTTCTCTTGCTAGAATAAAAGGTTTCTAATGACGAATGTGCCATATCCCAAACAAACGCGAGTTTTACCTGAACGAGCGCTCCCGTCTCCTCATTTGGACTGAGCATGCGCGGGGTTTTTGTACGCTGCTTTTGTGTACAGACGACCGAACATGTCTGACGGACACGATTCCAGCAGACTGTTTTAAAGCAAGACCAGGAAACAGTTGTTCGTTGGAAAACGGTCTGGCCGACGATTGTTTGCTGGAATCCTGTACGTTACTGCCTACACACGAACGAACATGTCCGCTGAAACTGGTCCGCGGACCAGTTTCAGCAGACATGTTTGGTCGTGAGTACGGGGCCTAAGTACGCCGTCGGATCTAAGCTGCAATTTTTCGCCGGCCACTAGGTGGCGTTCCCGTCGAAATCCGAGTTGAGTATGTAAATTAGCTAGTTACGGCAATCCACGAACGTACGCCGGCCCGGCGCATTTTTTTCCATCGTTTGCGTTTGGCTTTTTCCCGCGTATAGTTAAAGCTGCTGTTCTGAGGCATACTCAATGTTAAGTATGGCCGTCGTTCCCGCGTACAATTTTGAATTTTTTACGTCGTTTGCGTATGTAGTTCGCGAATAGGAATTTGCGTAGAATGACGTCACCATCATAAGCATTGGCTGGTTCCGGTTTAATTTTGAGCATGCGCACTGGGATACCCCAGGGACGGCGCATGCGCAGTTAAAAAAAAACATTGTTTACGTCGGGTCACGACGTATTTACATAAAACATGCCCCCATTACATCCATTTGAATTCCGCGCCCTTACGCCACGAGAGATACACTAAGCCGATAAGTTACAGCGGCGTAGCGTATCTTAGATACGCTGCGCCCGGTGGAAAGGTATGTGGATCTGCCCCATATAATATATTTTTTTTCCAGACATTGGTTGGAGTTCTGGGCTCCTTAATAAATGTCCAGGCTATTCTAAGCTGTTTTGATGAAAAAAAAAAGACCTGTTGTGCTCAGAGCTGAATAACTGAAGCTCAAATTATCTACATAGCTGAATAAGTCAAATAATTGGTGCTATGGCTATGACATGTCCTGAATTTTTACCCAAGATGAAGTCAAATAAATAGAGAATATTATAATGAAAAATAATGACATTGCTTTGTGACTTTCATTTGCTGTGTGTCTTCTTTAAGATCGGAGACTCAGGACTAAGAATCCAGAAACAGTCAAACAACTTTCAGATGGGGGTCAGCAACGGCAGACCAAATTTTTTAATGACAGGTAAAAAATTTACAGAGATTGCAATCAATTGTCCATGATACACAGGTGACCTCTAGAGGAAGCATTTACATATCTATGTATGAAAGTGATCAAAATATGGAACAGCAAGCAATTTAAAATTTTAACATCTTTAAGTAAATATTACAAAATATACTAGGATTTGCACTTCCTGAAAATACACTGAGGGGGATTTGCTAAGACCCTTTCATGCAGCTTTCCAATCCGGTCCACCATCAGTTTTTCAGGTGAACCTGATCAGAGGCTGCATACAGGTCTATGAGCAGGTTGCTGTACATTTACATCTGTCTACCTCTGAGTCTGTGTCCATTTTTCCAGACCTAAGTGTGATGGTTTAGAGGTAGCCTGATGTACAGTATATAGATACATGTCCTTTTACAACTGGTTGCCCATAGATCCAACATGGGTCTGCCACAGTCCTCTATCAACATGATAACAAATCAATGAGACAAAAAAGTTGAATATTCTGCTCCAGTTCTGCAGGGGTCTGCTCCCATATCCCCTGCCTAAACTGAATTGCACCCATGTGAAAGGATTTGGAGACTGGAACAGGCAGAATCTGGAGCAACTACGCATGGCAACCAATTCGCTTCTAGTTTTCATTTTCAAAGCATAATTAAACAAGCTGAAGTTAGAAGCTGATTGGCTTCCTATGCACAGCTGCTCCACAGATGCTTAATAAAAAAAATAATATAAACATTTTCCGCCTAGAAATTATATTTAATTCATTAATTTTAAATACCATCTGGTAACCAGTGAGTAAAGCATTAGGCCCTGCCAGTTAGATTCAGTAAACTGCTGGATAGCAAAATCACCAAGAGCCCACCAAAAGTGACAACATATGCCTATGGTAATTCTGAGCTGCATACTATTATAGCAGATTTTTCTGATCTACCTAAAACACCACTTCTGTATAACTGCACAATAATATCCGTATCCAGATAAGACACATAAATTAGGAACATATTTTACATGGTTTGTTGTCTTTTCTATTGTTTATTGTATCATACGATGTTTCCATTATTTCCTACAGTCACAGGAAATTTACATAATCATGTGATCTGTATCAGAGACAGATTTGTACCGTCATGAATCCCTCATATTGTCATAAACTCACTCCAGATTTTAACACCATGATGGGAAAGAAGATTAGGTCAAGCATGTTTTTTCAATATAACCTATATAATGCTGTGCAAAGCATAGAAAAACAATAAGCAAAACACCTTCTTCTAATTGTGCACCATGTGAAGACAGTCTTTTAGGAGACCGTATGAGTTGGAGCTCCCCCAATGATTGCTTATAGGTTTCATTGAACAATATGACTAGTAATATCTCTGTGTATACTATTGGCAGTGCAGTGCAAAACATCTAAATTAGAAAATGTCATTCAATTTTGGGTATGGCTCAGACAGCTTATGAAAAGGCCCTCTACACAAAAAAAAAATATATATATATATATATATATTTTAGAGGGAAAAGTTTGCCTTATATGTTTTTTTTATACTTTATAGATGTGGGTTCTAAATAAGACTTTTATAAATCAAACACTTCCATTATCAACAAAGATTGTGTATGGACGTGTTCTCACAATCCAGCTTTAAGGCTGGGTTGCACTATGTGCGGAGAGGCTCGTAGCAGGGGGTCCAGTGCGTCCCTGTTCACGGTTTCAGGGGTGAATCAGGTCTGAATGTTTGCCTTAATTCGGACCTAAAACGGAGCCAAAGATGCACAGCTTTGCAGTTTTTGCTGTGTGCTCCGTGCATGCCACAGAGTGTGAACCGACTCTAATACTAGTCAGTCACACTCTTCTGTGATCCAAATTGGATGCGTAGGGAAAACTGCATTCAATTTGCATAAGTGAGAACCTGGCCTTAAGTGATTGTAAACATAGACACACACAGTGAAACCCCACCCCTCCCCCCTTTTCTCTCCACACTCTCCCCACCCCATCTTCCTGCTCTCTTTACACAAGCTATGATTGACAGCAGCCATTGGCTCCTGCTGCTGCCTCCATGTCCAGTGAGGAGAGAGAGAGACAAGAGAGCTGGTGCTCTCTGGCACAGTGCTGGATCGAGATTGGGCTCCAGTAAGTATTTAGGAGGAGCAGGAAGAATCTTGTGCACAGGTTTTCTACCTTAATGCAGAGAATGCATTAAGGTAAAAGTCCTCTACCTTTACAACCACATTAAGCACTTTATGTCTTGCAAGGTTTTTTCCACTTCAGCTGAGCTGGTTTTGCAAGGGTTCGTCCAAATTATCTGTGCTCTGGGGTTTTCCCATGTTATGTTGTCTTCCAGACTCTGTTAGGATGTATAGAGTGCTGCTGCGTCATAAGAATTTCAAGGGTTAAAGCTGCATGGGGGCTAGCTAGCAGAGAAGTTTGTCATCAGTGTGTTTGACCAGACCTTTGCAAGGGTCTTTGCCTATAGACTGTTTACTAAGACTAAGGTCCAAGTTTCCTGCCACTCTACAAAGTTAATTTGGGGCAAGCTGACTCAAACAAACTATTTCTATTACTAAGTATTTAGCCTCTGAATGCACTGTATCTTACTGTTGAAGCATCAGCCCTTTGTTCCTCAGCAGAAAGAGTGACTCCCCATATTATGCTGGAACAAAATTTAGTTGGCCTGAATTCTTCTTAGCCATTCAGGAGAATGGCTTGGGTGGAAAGGAATGCAGGTGACACCAAGATCTCCCTCTCAGCCAATTAGAGGAAATTCTGTATTCATTTATAAAACTACAAGGCTATTGAATATTGAATAGGTGAGAAGCACTGAGGATGACTCAATTTTGTTCCGGCGGCAGATGGGAAGCCATCCATACTGCTGTTGAACACAGCACCAGCATACTGTATGCAGTTGATGCTACTACAGTATGATTCAGCAAACACAGCTTTATTGCTATCTCAGCATTATAATGTCATCTTATTGTGATGTAACTTATAATACTGTTGTATATTCCTGCTGAAAACCTCCAGTACATTGTTCCTGTGTATATGGCGTTTTTAAGCTATGTGTGGCCATCATTTATAGTGGCAGTCACTAGAAACCTCCATTATTAAGTAGGAAAACAGCAAAACAAAATAGAGAGAACCCAGTACTTTTTAAATGGAATATAATTGTGCTACTAGTGTTGACCCCCCCTCCAGTTATGAGCAACCATATCATCAAATATCCAGGTATTGACTAATCAGAAGGAACAGCTCACTCATTAAAGGCCCATCATTTCCTAAATGTCTCACAGGACAACTTCCCAATTGATGGATTGCCCGGCTAGAAAGAATGCTTGCTAGACCTATTCATTACAAATTAGTTCTGGACGCAGATGTGGAAATACGGGACAACTTAGGAACTAGCAATCACAGGATAACATTCCATATAAATCATAGGAAATGGTGGCACAAGGATAGTACAGAAGAATCAGATGGTGCCTCACAATTAGACTTCCGTTTTCCGGGGGAGGAGTCGGAAGCATGGCGGAGTAGGCGTCCGCGTCAGGAGAGTCCTCCGGGTCCCGCGGTGCTCGCAAGTCAGGAGAGCGGCGAAATCTCGAGATCCCTGCCAGCCCCCTAACCTCTCGAGCGGGGAGAAAGCTAGGCACGAGCGGCAGATGTCGCGGAGAGGGCGGAGTGCCACGAAGCAGACCGGCGGTGTCCCTCCACAGCCGAGCCAAGCGCATATCACGCGCTTTCTGACCGGGAAGGGGAGCGAGCAGACGGAACGAGCAGAGAGGAGGAATTCGATGACAGAGAGTGTCCCGCCGTCATCTGGAAGGTCAGCGCCCCTATCTGCATCTACAGAGCCGACAGCTTCCTTTGCAGCAACTGATACACGGCTGACAAGGGGGAAGGAGAAGCCTCTAGAACAGAGAGGGGTGTCCTCTGGAAGCCAGGTGAGAAGAGCATCAGGCAGTGTAACTGCGAGGGAAGGAGCCCTGCATTCAACACTTACTGACGGGCATCTGATAGCACACAGGGGGGAACATATAGTGGAGGCTATATTAAAGGAGCCATCTACCCCTGTCACACTAAGTAGTGCTTTGCCACCTATGAGAGGGCCATTAGGACCTGCCACAGAGCCCGCCTTGGGGTCTAAGGGACCCCCCACAGAGCCCAGGTCAGGAGCAGGGAGCCCATCCCTGGACTTAAGTATGGAGGCACCTAAACAAGGCCTGGGCATTGATATGACACGTCAGGTAATGTTAGCAGAGGCGTCAGGATTGCATTCCTCAAACAAGTCACAATACTCACAAGAGGACGGGAGAGGAGAAACGGGATCATCTACAGACATGGGGCAAATCAGCAGGCTCATTCAAGCACTTCCTACTAAAGAAGATATACAGCAGATAGTAGCAAACATCACTGCCACATTGAGAGGGGAGATTGAAAAGGTAAATGCGAAGGTAGCCGAAGCTGACCAGAAAATCGGGAGATGTGAGGAACAGCAAAGTAGTATGGAAATCAGATTGACTGAGCTTGAAGAAAAATTAGAGTTTCAACAGAGACACATGATCAGGCTGCAATTGCAGGCTGAAGAGACAGAAAATAGAAGTAGAAGAAATAACGTCCGCATTAAAGGTATCCCGGATAAATTTGAAGGTATGGAATTAAGAGAGGTGGTAACTACCCTATTGAATAAAATTTTGAAAAAAAACCCAGACGCGGCCCTTGAACTGGATAGAGTTCACAGAATCCCCTCAGTAAGATACCAAGACCACGTAAACCCCCGAGATGTGCTATGTAGAGTTCATTTCTACCTGACGAAAGAAGAGATTCTCAGGGAGGCTTGGAAGGAAGGGTGTCTGGGGGTGTTGGAGGGTACAGAAATCCATATATTTCAAGACCTTTGCTGGCAAACCAAAAACAGAAGAAGGCTATTAAAACCGTTACTGGAGTACATGCGCAGCAAGGGGGCCACTTACCGGTGGGGGTTCCCGTTGGCCTTAATAGTCAAAAAGGAAGGGAGGAGCTTTTATCTGTGTGAGCCCTCGCAGCTTCAGACACTTTTTCAATTCCTGGGAGCGGACCCAATATATGTTCCTAATTGGCTGGATCTATCAGTAATAGGGGAAAGGAAAAACTTAACTGTCTAAAGAAGATCCGAGAGGATAAGGAGCCCCCTACAAAGGAACTGGTGTAGTTGTGGTCTGACAATGGTTTCCCGCAGACATTAAGGGGGGGGGACCATGGCTCGAGGAGGAGTAGGAGGAAATTTTTCTCCCTTTTTTTTTTTTTTTTTGCTTAGCGTCTTTTTTTTTTTTTTGCTTAGCGTCTTTTTTTTTTTTTTTTTTCTCCTTGTTTTTTTTATTTTTTTTTGTTTTGGAAGCCTCCTGATTTTTTGGGTGGCAAGGCTATCCCTGTGGGGAGAGGGGAGGGGGAGGGGGTGCGGGGGAGGGGGGTTCTGAGGAGGGTTAAATTTATGATATTATGACACAAATGTTCGATAGAGACTGAACAGCTCCCCCGGCCCCCCTTACTTGACTTTCCTGTTTTAGGGGTTCTTTTTCTTTTTTTTTTTTTTTTTGGGAATGGAGGGAGATCTGTAAAGAGGAGAAAAAAAGGAAAAAAAAAAAAGGAATTTTTTTTTTTTTTTTTTTTTTTTTTTCTCGGGTGCAGCATGAATAGATACAAGTTAATAGAGTATTAAGATTTGTACAGATGTTACTATTCTAGAGGGAAATGAGGTCTGGTGGATAGATTGCTTAAAGGGTATATGACTCATCACTGTGCCGAATGTTAGGAATGGTCTTCCTTTCCTTCCCCCCCCGGGCTATAGGGGCTCATTAGGGAGGGGGGGCGAGGAGGGAGGGAGGGGGGGATGGGGGGGGCGGGGGCGGGGGGGGTGTAAGGAAGGGAGGGAGGGGGGGTGGGGGGGTCTATGGGTAAATAAAAAGTATAACACTTGTTCACATCCTGGTTGAGGCTCTTGGAATTGAGGGCCCCAGGATTGCACTGTATTATAGGGAAATAGGTTAGTAGATGTTTAACACTTCCTTAATACTCCCTCATTTGTTAGGGGGGGAGTTGTCTTTCCCCTTTTTTTTTTTTCTCGTTTCTGGGGAAGACACACCGGGGGGGTTGCTTACACGTGGAATAGATTGCATGAGAAGAGTAGTTTTGACTTGGACTACTTTGGATTATTTTCGGGGAGAGTGGTATTCAGAGGGGGGGTGGTGGGAGGGGAGGGAGGGAGTACGGGAGATGGATAAGTTCACAATAGAAGTGGGGGATCACACTATAAAAGGGGGGTACAATTTTTGTCTTTTTTTTTTTTTTTTTTTTGGGGGAGGGGGCCCATTGAATTAATAGTTGCATAGGAGGTTTCAAGGAGGGGGGAGAGGGGGGGGAGGAGAGATTAGGAAGGAGGGAAAGGTTGAGGCTGTTAGGGTACGATGCTTAGGGTAAGGAGTAAGATATTTTAGGATATTGTGTCATAAAGGTTTTTTATTACCTCTCCTCATATAGTACCAGCTAACATAACTTTTGTATGTATAATTTATCCTATACCCTATATCCACCGAAAAGGTTATTGGCTTAATGGGCACCAATCACATTATATATTAATGTAAGGCAAGGTTGTAAATACCACTGAATATGTCAGATACTCTATGTGGTATACGCCAATAGGATTGTTGCCTCTGGGGACACTTGGAAGGAGGCAACAGAATACGCCTAGAGACGTGAGCTAAGTAGGCGGAGATTGTTTTGAGTGGGCGCGAGCGGTTTGAGTATTTAACTGGAGTATTTGGAGCTTAACAGTGGAAGGGGGGTCTCCCACTTTTTTTTTTTTTTTTTTTTTTAAGATGAATTCGAGGCATGGTCTTCCTCAATAATTTAGAAGAGATATAGTGTTGTAGAACTAAGAGGTAATATTCAGGGAGTAAAAGGTTGGGGATAGGCTTTAACATCTAGAGGACGAGCACCGGACGGAGGACAGCGGACGTGACTCTCCGCTGTGTTTTCACACTTTCCCCCAATTGAGCGTCTCTCCTCCAGGAGGGGGGTAGTCGGAGACGCCAGGGGGGGGGGTCTTTTTCCCCCCTTTTCTTTTTTTTTTTTTTTTTTTTTTTTTTTTTTTTTGGTGGCCCGGGGTGTAGGCGACGCACCCCAGATAGGGGGAAGTTGTTACCACGAGAGGGCCAATTAAGATTACTCGGACAATCGGACGGTGGTCCTGAATCCGAGTTACAAGGGGGGGAGGGTGTTTTTTTTTTTTTTTGGGCTTCCGTGTTTTCCTTTCGCCGTCTCCGTCTCTCCCCCCGCCTCACCCTCGCAGAGACAGTGAAGTAGTACGAGAAATAATTGTAGCTTGCAAGAGAAGCCTACAAGAGGTTTTAGATAAAACGGTACGAGATGAATAGATGAATAAAGATAACTTCGTATAATGTGAAAGGGTTAAACATTCCAGAAAAAAGATCAAAATTAATGTTAGAAATAGGAAGACTAAAATCACAAATAGTCTTTGTTCAGGAAACACATTTTAGAAAGGATAAAATCCCGAAATTGAGCTCTCAGAAATTCCCAGTGATATATATGGGGGCATCTCAGTCCTCGAAAGCAAACGGGGTGGCAATCCTACTGGCTAAAAATTTATCTTGGAAAGAATCTAAAGTAGTGGTGGACGAAGAAGGTAGGTTTCTCCTGATAAAAGGGACAATAAATGAGCATAAAGTCACGTTGGTCAATGTCTACCTCCCGAATGAGGATCCGGTCACCACACTGGAAAAATTTGCAGAAGTGATAAAAGTAAATAGGGAAGGGGTTTTGATTCTTGGAGGAGATATGAATATGGTGTGGGACCCCACCCTGGATTCGTCCAGGGGGTCTTACAGCATATCTAATAGTAAACTGAGAAAAGCAAGGACCATAATCAATGACCTACAATTAGTGGACAGTTGGAGGGCATTGCATGCCCATGAAAGAGACTACAGTTTCTACTCTCATAAATACAAAACGTATACAAGAATTGACTATCTATTTCTCGACCAGAAGGTCCTAATGAATGTAAGGGAAGCTTTAATAGGCTCAATTACAATATCTGACCATGCCCCAGTAAGCTGTTTGATTGATTGGGGCGCTGAGGGACACAGGGAGTGGACCTGGAGGTTAAACGAAACTTTAATGAAAGACCCAGAGTACGAAGGGAAAATAAAGCAGGAAATAGAGTCTTTTTTTGAGAGGAATAACGATGAAGAGATAGCCCCGCTTTGTAAGTGGGAAGCACACAAGTGCTATCTAAGAGGAATACTTATCGCAATGGGGGCGTATAGAAAAAGGACCCTCACTGCCAAGCTAGACACCCTTCTTGGGGAAATTAAGAGAACAGAGAATGAACACAAGAAAGAGCAGAAAGGAGACCTTGAAGAGAGGCTGTTGTCTCTCCGAGAGAAACTTAATCTATTTCTCATGGATAAGGCGAAAGCTAAGTTGAACAGATGTCGGAGGGCTTTTTATGAGTTCGGAAATAAGCCAAGCAGGATGCTAGCGAACGCGCTGAGGGAATCCAGATCCAAAAAAAATATAGAGAAAATAAAAACACAAAGAGACAATTTAGTATATTCCTCACAATTAATAGCGGGAGCATTCAGAGATTATTACAGTAGCTTATATCAATTAGAGGCCCATCCTAATCCAGGGAGGACACAGGGTAGAGAAGAGAGAATAAAAACGTATCTGAGGGAGTCAGGAATGCCGACAATTACAAACGAGAGTTCACTAAATATGGAAAAACCAATCACGGCGGGAGAGGTTTTAGAGGTAATCAAAGAAATGAAAGTAGGCAAATCCCCTGGCCCAGATGGGTTTACGTTACAATATTATAAGACCTTCCAGGAGCAATTAATACCTACGTTTCTAGAGGCCTTTAATTCTTTGAGGGAGGGGCAGCCGATGAGAGGGGAAACTTTAGGAGCACACATAGTAGTTATTCCCAAGGAAGGGAAAGATCCTACGGTATGTTCTAGTTACCGTCCAATTTCCCTACTGAATACTGACCTAAAAATATTTTCCAAGATATTAGCTAATAGACTGGTGGCGCATGTCCCCTCGCTAATTCATCCAGACCAGGTAGGATTCGTCCCCGGTAGGGAAGGCAGGGAAAACACTCAAAGAACACTAAGCACAATCTACATGGCCCAACACTACAAGACTCCTATGGCATTAATATCAACAGACGCTGAAAAAGCGTTTGACAGGGTGGATTGGGGATTTTTGGGCGCCACTCTAAAGCATATAGGCTTAGGGATAGGGATGTTAAACTGGATTGCGAGCCTTTACTCTTGCCCGTCGGCAAGGGTGAAGGTTAACGAGGTACTATCTGATCCCTTCCCAATTAAAAACGGAACAAGACAAGGGTGTCCACTGTCCCCAATAATCTTTGTCCTAACACTGGAGCCACTTCTGAGAACAATTAGATCAAACACGGACATAAGAGGGTTTCGGAGTAAAGGAGAGGAATATAAAGTGGCTGCATTCGCAGACGATCTTCTGTTCTCGGTGGTGGATCCAGAGTTGTCTTTACCAGCTTTGCTGAAAGAGTTGAGGACTTATGGAGACCTTTCCAACTTTAAAGTAAATAACAGTAAATCTGAGGCGATGGGGATAGAAGTAAATCGACAGAATAAGGAACAACTACAAGGAAATTTCTCCTTTAAATGGACAGAGTCACACATACTTTACCTGGGCACTAAAATCTCGAAAAATCTACATAGAATTTTCGAGTTGAACTTCGCCCCCTTGGTAAGGCAGATTAAGTTAGATCTTCTGAAATGGGACAAGGAAAGTTTCACTTGGTTTGGGAGAATAAACATTTTGAAAATGAATGTTTTACCAAGATTACTGTACCTACTCCAAACCTTACCGGTGACGATCCCGTTGGGATTCTTAAGGGACCTAAGAGCTAGACTGGCTAAATTTGTATGGGCAGGAAAACCAGCGAGGTTACGGCGTGAAATTTTGACCTTACCAAAAGAGAGGGGAGGAGTGGGGTTCCCAGATCCAATAGGTTATTACGAGGCGACACATATGGCCAGGACGGTCGAATGGTGTATAAAAGAGAAGGTTAAACCCTGTTTACGTTTAGAGCAGAAAATCACGTCCATTCCCCTGGAAGGAATGGCGTGGATCTATGAGGAAGATATACCATTGGAGGTAAAAAAACATCCAACCTTAGGAGCTACCCTAAGAGTAATGAAAAAACTTTTTAAGAGAACAAATCTCTCGACCCACCCAAGCCCACTCACCCCGGTATTGGGAAACCCCAGGTTCCATGTGGGACTGGTAGATCCCCGTTTCGACACTATAAAAGGTCTAGGCTGTAGTAGAATAATACATTTTGAGGGGGAGAACCCAAGGATAGGCGAGAGGGGTAGGGAGGAAGCAGTGAGAAAAGAACTTGACCCTCTAAGACAAATTCAATTAAAATCCGCTATTAGAGCATTGAACCCAAGAGGATGTCCTCTAAGGGGTCTCTCAGGATTCGAGGAACAGTGCTTGAAGGGAGAAGAGATGAGACACTCCCTCTCTCAGATGTATAGTTTATGGGTAGAATTAAAGGCCCCAAAGGAATTACCATATATACAAGCTTGGGAAAGAGAGTTAGGAGTGAAATTTTCGGAAACGCAGAAAACAAAAATTTTCAATTTCGTACATAAAGCCTCCCTTGCTACAAGGTACCAGGAGGGGGGATACAAGATCCTAACCAGGTGGTATAAAACGCCAGTGGTATTAAAGCGGATATTTCCGGAAACTTCAGACAGATGTTGGAGGTGTGGTGAAGAGGAGGGTACAATGCTACATGTGTTTTGGACATGTCCAAAGTTAAAAGATTTTTGGAAAATGGTCAGGGACACAATAAAAGAAGTATTGGACATAGAGCTGGGAGGTAACCCTGCAACCTACCTATTACTTGACTTACCAATGGCCATGACTAATTTCAAAAAGTCTCTGTTAAGACACTTCTTGACGGCGGCAAGGGCGTGTGTACCAATTTTATGGAAAAGTACAAGCAGCCCAACTAGACAACAATGGTTGGGCAGAATATCAGAAATCCAACAGATGGAGAAGTTAACTGCAGGTATAAGAGAGCAGGAGGACAGTTACAGATCGGTTTGGTCTCCTTACATAAGTTACAGAGAGGGAGCTCTGCGGGGGTGAGGCGGGGGGGGAGGGAGGCGGGGAGGGGAGGGGAAGGCCTATTGAGTGGTGTTTTTTTTTTTTTTTTTTTTTTTTTTTGGGAGGTAGATGGAGGGGGGTGGGTAGGTAAGGGATAGGGCAAGGGAGGACGAGAGACGGTTGTGGTGTTGTTCGTTTTTGTTTGAATGTCATACAGAGAAGCTATGAGTGTCATAGGAATAATTTGTTAATTTGTGTTAAAGCATATCTAAGATATATGTTATGGTTCTTTGGTATTGGCGTGCGCTAGTGAATTTGGTATAGAGAAGTTTTAAGCGTGCTAGGAACATTTTGTTAATTTATGTATCATCATGCCTAAACCATATGTTATGGTAAAAATGGAAAATATGTCTGTTTAAAACTGGAAAAAATATAAAATAAAGAATTGAAAAAAAAAAAGGATAGTACAGAATACTACATTTTAAAAGAGCCAACTTTTCTAAACTGTGCTTAATACTACAAGATAATAAACTGGACCAAATCCTAGAAACATTGAACACTGAGGAAAAATGGGAGTGCTTAAGGAACATATTAAATAAAGGTATCACCAAGTGCATTCCAATAGGCAATAAATGTAGCAGAACAAAGGTTAAACCTGGGTGGCTAAGCCATAATGTAAAAAGTCATATTAAAAAAAAAGAATTATAGTGGAAGGGTCATTGTTAGTATTTCAACACTACAAGGAATGCAAACTAGAGGACTGATTCTCACAACTGTCGATTCACCATTTACCATGGATCGGACAGACGTTAATCCCAAAGGAGAGTGCCAACCATCCTATAATTGGCCCGACACTACACATCTTTTGGACGGCATGTAAAAAACTAAACCTTGTGTCCTCCCCGGACCCTTGACCCTGATTGATGGTAACCCAGAGTTTTTCCCAGATCTCACTTTTTACAACATTGGCCATAGAACCCCGGAGACGTCCCTATGGGCTGAAAACTTCTTTGAAAGAGGTAAGCTGATACAATTCGATACTCTCCCAGCTAAATTCCCCCACCACTATATCCCTTTCTTTCAAATACCTTCAGATTAGGCACTTTATAAATAGCGCCAAACCACTATCCACATGGTGTAGGCACTATCTACTCCAGATCAGAGCCCCAAAGACGTGTGATCTCAGATCTTTTTTCCATTATGTTCACTGATGGTGATCCTGAAATGAACACAATTAGCCAACGCTGGGAAAGGGAATTAGCGGTAAACCTATCAGTAGAGGACTGGGAAAATATTTATACCCACATTCATACGGGTTCCCAAATGTTTCCGTAAATGAAAATGGATTCAAAATTTACTCAAGGTGGTATATGACTCCAGATAAACTACATAATTACTATCCTAATGTATCACCATGCTGCTGGGGTTGTAACATGGCTATCCGCTCACTCCTCCACATATGGTGGGATTGCCCGCTAATACAACCCTTCTGGAAAGAAGTTCACCACCTTACTACCAAAATAACAACTTACGCACTGGATTACACTCCAGCACAATTTCTCCTCCACCACACATCTCTACCCCAATCAAACTATAGAAAGTTCTTGACTCTTCACCTCATCAATGCAGCTAAGATGTGCATACCCCTTCACTGGAAGCAAAGCACCCTTCCTAGTATCTCTGACTGGCTCCAACGAATAGGCAAGATTGCCGAAATGGAAGATTTATTTCATCAGGCCAGAGAGACGCATACCTAATTCTGCAAAACCTGGGAATGCTGGAGACACTTTACAGAATCAGCTGAATTCCATAGACTGTCCAAAAAACAATAGAGCTTGACCTGAGCATATGAAAGAGCTCAATATGAGGAAGCCACGAAAGTCTAAAAACGGATAACTGCTACACAATCCATAATTACATCTTGCATATGAAGAAGTTCTCAATTCCGCTAGAGGCATTCTTACTTAAATTAGTCATAGATCTCCTTGCTTCCTCCCTTCCCCTTCCCTCATCCCTTCAGCAACACAAAGTGGTCCAGACTCCTCACTTCTGGCCCTTAGTCATATTCTAGAAAACAAAAACTGAAGAGGAACCAACTATTGGTTCTAAATACAAAATTTGTGACAGTTAATGGGATAAATAAGTTCTAGATGAGATATCCTACATCACAGAGAATGTATTTGTTACCCTAGAGTTTCAATTTTTTTGTTATTATGCAACGCAAACATTTCTTGTATTATGACTAACACACCATTAGAAGGCGTAAAGGGATAAATGACCGGGAGCTTATTCGACATGCCCCCACCTCTCCAGAGTTAATTTCCACATGGGGTGGAGGCATGCCCGGCTTTGTCCTTTTAATTGCCTAGCTCTACTAGTTCTCTAAAGTCCACAAGACTTTAGTTTTACTATGGACCATTGTTACCTTCAACACATTTATTGGTTATGAAATATACTCGATATGTATGATTGAATGTTTGTAATACTCTCTAACCTGTAAGGCCCCATACACACCATAGAATCTATCCGCAGATAAATCCCATCAAATGGGTTTCTGCGGATAGATCCTATGGTGTGTACACGCCAGCGGATCTTTATCCGCAGATAAATCTCCCCTGGGATGGATTTCCAGCAGATGGATATTTGCTGACATGCTCAACAAATCCATCTGCTGGAATCCATTCCAACGGATGGATCCGCTCGTCTGTACAGACTTACCGGATCCATCCGTCCAAAGGGATTCCCCGCACGCGTCGTAATGATTTGACGCATGCGTGGAATTCCTTATATGACAGCGTCGCGCCCGTCGCCGCGTCATAATAGCGGCGACGGCGCGACACGTCATCTGCAGAGGATTTCAGCGCGGATTTCAATGCGATGGTGAGTACACGCCATCGCATAGAAATCTTCTGAAATCCTCGAGAGGATTTATCCGCGGATACGGTCCGCTGGACCGTATCTGCGGATAAATCCTCTCGTGTGTATGGGGCCTCAAACTTTGATAAAAAGATTGGAAAAAAAATAAAAAATAAATGTAAGAATGCAATCGGGGGGCTAAAAAAGACCAATAGAGACACATAGCAAAGTAGAGTAAAAAATCCCAAGAAAATAAAAAAAATATATTAAAAGTAAAAAAGTGAGGTCATAGCACATTGGTCGCATAAAGGTTAATGATGGGAAACTGGTTACAGATGACAAGTAGAAGACAACTGTACTAAATACTTTCTTCTTTACAAAGGAAAATGAAGGGTATAACAACCATGACTGTATTGTTAGTAACATGTCTCAGGATGTACTCTTGTGGCTAACAGAAGCCAGAGTCCAGAAAAGACTAGAAAATCTTAACAAAAATGAATCACCAGGACCAGATGGCTTACACCTGAGAGTCCACAAAAAATGAAGTCAGGTTATAGCCAGACCATTACTAATCTTTATGGAAAGCATACTGACAGGAATGGTACTGGCTGATTGGCGAAAACCCCACATGGTAGCAATATTCAGAAAAGGAAGGAGATATATTCCTGGAAACTACAGCAATGTCAGTCTAACATCAATAGTATGTGAACTATTTGAGGGGATGATAAGGGACCATATCCAAGAATTTTCTAATGAAAACAGTATATTATTAGTAGTAATCAGCATGGGTTTAAAAAGGATCATTCGTGCCAAACCAATATATTAACATTCTATAAGGAAGTGAGCTGCCATCTAGATAAAGCTAGACCTGTGGATGTGGTGTATCTGGATTTTTGCCAAAGCATTTGATACAGTCTCCCACAAATGCTTAATCTACAAACTGAGGTCTGTAGGTATAGACTATAGGGTTTGTTCTTGGATAGAAGCATGTCCAAAGGGTGGTGATAAATAAAGTGTACTCAGAATAGTCTGGAATGGTAAGTGATGTACCCCAAGGCTCTGTCCTGGGACCAAGTCTGTTAAATTTCTTTATAAATTATATAGAGAATGGAATAAATAGCTCAATCTAAGTGTTCGCTGACAGTACAAAAATAAGTAGGGCAATAACATCACAGCAGGATATAGAAACTTTACAAGAAGACCTCAATAAATTATTGGGATGGGCAACTACATGGAAAATGAGGTTTAATATTGAAAAATGTAAAGTAATGTGCTTGGGGGTTAAAAATATAAACACAAGTTATTCACTAGGGGTAGAACCTTGTGGGGAATGCAGGATAGAGAACAGACAGACTGAGCAATAGCATGAAATATCAATCTGCAGCAAGCAAAGCCAGCAGACTATTAGCTTGCATTTAAAAGGGAATTTACTCCAGAGATAAAATGATAATCCTGACACTTTATAAAACTCTGGTTTTGGCCACATCTGGAGTATTCCATCCAGTTCAGGTCACCAATCCTCAGGAAGGATGTGCTGGAACTAGAGAGAGTCCTGAGAAGGGCAACAAGATTAATAAGGGGACTGGAGGATCTCAATTACAAGGAACGACTACTACGCTAAACTTATGCTCCCTGGGAAAGATACACTTGAGAGGAGATATGATAGCGATATATAAATATCTCAATAGTGACCCCAGTGTAGGTGGGAAACTATTCAGTCTGAGAGAGTATAAGATGACACAGGGCCACACGATAACATTGGAGGAGAAGCAGTATAACCTTAAGCTGCGTAGGGGGTTTTTCACTGTCAAGGCGATAAGGATGTGGAACTCTCATCCACAACTGGTGGTGTCAGCAGGAAGTATTGCTAGTTTTTAAAAAAAATAATGAATTGGGAAGCGCAGATCCAGAAGGTGGCATGGAATCAATTGGAGATGAAATCCATGTGAAGTTTAAAACAGTTTATTGCTGATAAAACATGTAACCAATACACAGTACAAATGGGTAAAAAAAAATCATCAGAATGGCCAAACGCACTGTGATAGTGCTAGCAGTGGAGCCAAAGGTGGTGGGGAAATGGCTATCCCACTTCCATGAGGGCTGTGGACAGAGGAGGCTGCAGACCAAAAATGGGAAGCCTTAAAATACTTTCCAACAGCTGGGAGCGGTGTCCATAACCAAAGCCAGGCTACATCAGGGAGGGGAAAGGCTGGGCACAGATCCAGGAAGCACGATCACTGTATGACCAGAGTAGAAGATGGCAGAGCCTCTGTAGTGGTCGATGAGACCAGAGATGGATGCTGGAGGAGCAGCGGGAACCAGGCTGAGTTGCAAGGTGTCCAGATACCACAGTACTCCTCCCTGACTGCATCATATGCTCTGACCGCAGGCAGACATCATGAAAACCTGATGAAATATATGGATCAGAGCAGGGGATGTGATGAGTATCACAGCAGGTGCTGGAGCTTGAGCGGTATACGATTACATGTTTCAGGGTTTAACCCCTTCCTCAGATAACACGCTCAAGATCCAGCATAGAACAGGGATTTTATAGTCACAAGGCGGGACAACCAATTGATCCACCACCAACCATCCATATCGTAACAAATTTTTTTTTTTGTTTTGTTTTTATTTTTTTTTTTTGTTTTTAAATGTTTTCCCATGGTGTTCGTTATGATATCCAGGTATTGGATGATTAGTGGTGGATTGATTGGTTGTCCTGCCTCGTGACTATAAAATCCCTGTTCTATGCTGGATCTTGAGCGTGTTATCTGAGGAAGGGGTTAAACCCCGAAACCTGTAAAAGTAAACCACTCAAGCTCCAGCACCTGCTGTGATACTCATCACATCCCCTGCTCTGATCCATTTGATCCATCAGGCTTTGCCAATGTCTGCCTGCGGTCGGAAGCATGTGCCATAGCCGGGGAGGAGTACTGTGGTGTCCAGACACCTTGCAGCTAACGTCCGAGATAAAGCTACGCCACTAAACACGGCGAAACACATTGACGTCATCACCCTGTGCAGTCATGTGACATTCTCTGATGCCGCGTACACACGGTCATTTTTCGGCATGGAAAAAACTTTGTTTTTCAGCATGTCCAAAAAACGTAATTTTTCCAACTTCATCATTAAAAACGATGTTGCCCACACACCATAGTTTTTGAAAAATGATGAACAAAGCGCGGTGACGTACAACACGTACGACAATACTCTAAAGGGGAAGTTCTATTTGCCTTTGGGCTGCTTTTAGCTGATTCCTTGTTAGTAAAAGACGATTTGCGCTTTTTTGTCTGTTAGGTGTGATGAATGTGCTTACTCCATTATGAATGGTAGTTTTATCAGAACGAGCGTTCCCATCTCATAACTCGCTTCTGGGCATGCGCAGGTTTAAAACGTCATTTTAGCCCACACACGATCATTTTTTACAACCCTATAAAACAACATTTTGAAAACGACGTTAAAAAAATGCTTTTTCAGAAGCCGAAAAACGATGTGAATCCCACACATCATTTTAAATGACGTTTTTAAAAACGACATTTTTTTCATGCTGAAAAACGACCGTGTGTATGCGGCATGAGAGTGAGAGAGAGGAGTGTGATGCAGCAAAGGAGCTGTGGAACGCGGAAGTGTACCTGCCAAGCGGCATTTGCTTCTATGAGGACCGAACCTACATCTTAGTGTACATCACTCATTGGCAAACACCAAGCATGGGATACACAATCAGGACTGGCCGCCAACTGTGACATTGGCTGTCACCTCTTCATTCTGCCGTCTGGTCCATTTATTGTTACTGTTACAGTGGGGAATTCCACAGTAACCACCACGAACTGATGCTCTAGTAACAAAACCAGCAAACGTATGAGCGACAACAGGCAACAAGTTGGTAACGTACTATTTTATCATCTGTTCTAGTCACCGATACTGGCATTATTGTGGCAACTTGCATTTTCCCACCATTTCAAGTGCAATATTCATCATGTGTGCCCAATTGTATTTGGCTAACAGGACACTTTCTCTTAGTCACTAACAACAGGACTGTTTACATATGGTCAAGGCAATTTAAGTTGATAAATGAAATCCACTTCCACCTAGTGGATACCAACGGATCTAAGAGGAAAACTTTTGCCAGGACTGCCTTAATTTACACCACTAACCTACCGCTGTTGAACTGTTTGACTGATTGAATATGTACAGCTTATCCTTCTGCTTAACTGGCTATAGGACCACTAACTGAAGCCTCGTACACACGACCGAGAAACTCGACGGGCGAAACACATCGTTTTGCTCGTCGAGTTCCTTGTTAGGCTGTCGAGGATCTCAGCAAGCCTAATTTCCCCATTCCCTTTGAGGAAAAAGAAGACATGCTCTCTTTTTGGCTTGACGAGATCCTCAACAGTTTCCTTGTCGAAAAGTGTACACGCGACCGTTTTTCTCTGCAAAGAAAAATATACCAGCAAGTTTCTTGCTGGTTTTTGCCAAGAAACTCGGTCATGTTTACAAGGCCTAACAATTGGCCCAACTAGTGCATGCACATGGCCCTTACTCTCTATTTATGAAGAGGAAGCAACCCATTATGTCCTCTAGCCATATTGCCATTGCTCCCTATCTCTTCTCCCTTCCCTTACACACTGGGTCCAGCCACTTCTAAAAGCACCCATTGGCCTGATTAAGGAGGGGCTACTAGACAATTTTTACCTGCAATACTAATCGCCCTTGTTATTTCCTTGATAGCTAAATTAATTGACCTATTGGTTGGTGTGCATGTAACTTGTGGCTGAACCAACAACGTCCAGACTAGTGCTGTGTCTATGTTATGTAACCTGTGAGTCCTCAATTTTTTCATATAGTTCATAATTAACTGCACTTTTATATTTACTTGATACTATAATAGATCATTTTGTATCATTTTCTGGTTAGATCATCATTTGTTGACTTGTTGACCTTTCCCCTCCCTAATGTAGCCTGGCTTTGGTTATGGTCACCACTCCCAGCTGTTAAAAATGTTTTCAGGCTTCACATTTTTGGTCTGCAGCCCCCTCCAATGGCCACATGAGTGCTGCCCCCTCTCTCTTGCACCCGTCAATCAACAATAGATAGATTCATGCATTGGCCGGCCTCTTGTCGAGTGCCGGCCATCTGAATTACAGCGGTGGGGGTGTTTTGGAAGTGCCTGATTACTGTAGAGCCGTCAGATCTAATAGGCTTCCTGATTAGAGCCTGTGGCCTCTGATAGGCTTCCAATTTGTTAAGCAGTGGGCACACTGCTGTGCGTTTCCTGCCTATGTAGTACTGTGTTAGGGAATCGCTTCCCTAACACTGACCCGCCTCTCAGCCAATCAGGTGCACTGGGTCTGGTTACCGGTAACCCGATTGGCTGAAGCAACATGAAAAGGACGGGAGAAGACATTGAGAACTTGGAGGGAATGTGGAGGAGGGCGCTGACCCGAGAAAGGTAAGTGCCAGGCAAACTGGCAGGCATTTGATGGGGAAAACTGGTGCCATTTTGATGGGGCAAACTGGCATCATTTAATGGGGCAAACTGGCTGCATTTCATGGAGCAGACTGGCATCATTCGATGGGGAAAACTGGCATCATTTGATGGGGCAAACTGGTGGAATTTGATGGGGCAAACTGGCATCATTTGATGGGGCAGACTGGCATCAATTGATGGGCACAGTGACTGCGTTTGATGGTACAGTGGTGGCCTATGATGGCAACAGTGGCGGCAATTGATTGGCACAGTAGCTGCGTTTGATGGGCACAGTGGCTGCAATTGATGTTTTTTTTTTCAGTTTGTTTGCGCCCCCAAAAATATTTTGAGCACCAGCTCCCACTGGCCCCCTCTGTCCACAGCCCTTAAGGAAGCCGGACAACCCTTTCTCCGCCGCCTTTGGCTCCACTGATAGCACTATCACAGTGAGTTTGGCCATTCTGACGATTTTTCCCATTTGTACTGTGTATTGGTTAAATGTTTTATCAGCAATTAACTGTTTTAAATTTCACATGGAGTCCATCTCCAATTGATTCCATGCCACCTTCTGGATTTGCACCAATTCTTTTGTTTTTGTCTGTTTCTCATTTAGTCATCTGAGTGTGGTAGCAGCGTTCCAGTGTGACTTTTATAATTACTTTGGCTCACTTTCTGCGCTTGGCTCCCTGTTGGAATCTGTATAGTTTTAAAAGACTCTTGGATGTGCATCTTAGCAAACACAATATACAGGGATATGGGAAATTATTATCGACACAAGCACGCACACCAACACAGGTTGAACTGGATGGGCTAGTGCCTTTATTCAACCTTACCAACTATGAAACTATGAAACTATTAGCAAGTAACCCTTGGCAAAATTTCAGTTGTAGTACCTTCTTAGCTACTTCATGTAAGTTGTCCTCTATCCCCAGACCTTATCTGTATTTCACAAACAGTTTCAGTTTTGCATTATTTTATAACTTAGTAGGCTTTACAAAATAAAACAGGGAGCACTTCAGCAACCTTCAGAAATTTTGTGTAACATAATTGATAAGGAGGAGGCCTGCCATCAGAATTCCCCATCCTAAGCTGTGGTCTCTGCAAACTTTCTGATTATCTAAGCCAGTTTGCAATTCTTTTAGCTTGGCCAATTTTTGTTTGTGGATCTACCCAATAGTATGTATCAGCTAGTAGTCAGGTAAACTCTATTTCTGATGCAAACATCTGTATGCCTATGTGTATACCATGTCTACCTGAATCTACTAAGGAACCAGCCACTGCTGAAGTTGGATTTTGCTAGCTAACAGGCAGAATATAATGCGTTGACCCTTAAAGAATATATAAATACAAAAACGCAGTATATTGCAACGCATTAGTCTTTAGATGTCATGGATGCTTTCATCTTTTCAAATGCTTTATTTTCACCTGACGATCTTGCAAATAACACAGCTTTTGTCCCTGTGTGGTTACATTCACTCCTTCACTGTTTCTATGGGGGGAGTCATGGTTGCCACAGAGATATTACTTTAAACACATCTGTCCTTTTCACTCCCATCATATGCAATTGATGAAAACTATATCAACCTACTTTTCACTATTCTGAGATACTAAGAAAAAAAATCCATTCAAATTAAAGGTGTATAACAAGTTGCAAGGTCCTATTTAGGCTTGGGATCCACGGAAGGGTTCCTATTCAGATTCAATGCCCAGCCTGACACAGACTCTCTCATGCAAATCTAAACAAATCAAAACACTGGCTATTTTCTAAAGTGTAGGTAACCCCAACCTTTTGTTTCAGTATATGTGGCATCACTGGGGTTAATACACTAAAACTGGAGAGTGCACAATCTAATGCAGCTCTGCATAGAAACCAATCAGCCTGCAGGTTATATTGCCAAAGCTTAATTAAACAAGTTGAAGTTAGAAGCTCATTGGCTACCATGCACAGCTGCACCAGATTTTGCACTTTTGTTTTGGTAAATAAACCCCTCTGTATACAGTTTTCTTAAGGAAATCATTTTTTTTTGTCCTACCCCAAGTACTGCCAGTGACAGTGCTTCTTACTGCAGGTTGACAACAATAAGCCATTTTTTCATAATTATCATTTTGTTGTGTGCACTTTTAGCATTTACCACTTTTAGCGTGGTAAAACGTTTGGGCTGCTAATTGTGAGGCAGTGACTTAACATTGCCAGCCTGCAACAAGAGGTGCCAGTATCTCCATGTAAGTAATTTTGCAACTGTTATGTCTAGGATGCATACTATTTAATAATAATAATAATAATAATAATAATAATAATAATAATAATAATAATAAAATCTTTTTACCATTTTCCCAGGTAAATCATTTGCAAAATAGTGTACCTTTAGAACATGCAGAGTTTTCAAATTGAGCCAATACTTAAAAATTGTACAAACTTGTGGTAAAAACTATGTGACCTGATCTATAAAAACTACAGAAGTAATTTATGGGTGGCTTGCTAGCCAGCAGACTCATCATTGATTCATTTACCTTCCCCAGGAGAATGAAGCAAGCAATCTGATTGGTTGCTGGGAGCAACAGGTCCATTTTTGTTTCAGTTTACTAAAGGAGTGAATCATTTTTCACTTTCAAAGTGGATTTTTACTTGTCTTAGTGAATGAGGTAAAACATAGTGAAAATTCACTTTGTAAAGAACACCCTATCATGCGCAAGGACAATAAAAAAAAATGCATTTTTGCTTGCACCTGATTTGATGATTGAAATCAGCATAGTTTCCCCTCATTCACTAAGCTAAGTGAAATTTAATTTCCACAGTAAAAATTATCTACACCTTCAGTAAATCAGGTGCATTTCCTCTCTTTGCAAAGGCAATGTTCACTTACCTTATTGAATAGGGTGAATGTGATGACTTCAATCATCCAATCATTTGCAAGCAAAAATCCAGTTTAAAAATGCATTTTCAATACAAAGTGAATTTTCACTTTGCAAAGTGACTATGTTCTACTCCTTTAGTGAATCAAACCCAATGACCCAAGAGGTAGAGCATGTTCACTTTTCAAAGTGATTTCTTACTTTGCAAAGGAATTTCCCTTTACCTTAGTGAATACAGGGAACCTGTGCTTGATTCTATCATCCAATCACGGTGATTCTCTTGTAAACCAAAACTTCACTTTGTAAGTAAAAATGTTCCATTCCTTTGGTAAATCAGGGTCAATGTATTTAGTGGCCCTTCTTATGTAAAGTGGTCTAATTGCTACACCACTTAACATAACTCTTTAAGCACACAATCTTCTATAAACACTGTACTAGTAGAGCAATCCGTCAATAACCCTTTTTCCACAGCAGCACTTTTCATACTTATTACGCCCCATATTTGTATTATAGAAGAATAAAAGTCAATTTAACTTCAATCAACACATTGTTTCTGCATTTTTTCTGCTTATACCTCACAATAGATAATTACCAGTGTAATCATTATTGGTCATTGGCCATTAATTTGTTTTAGAGTATATACCTCGGTGGGCAGTAATTACTTCACAGCCTTTGATAAGATATCATTAACAAAATGAGAAGACCAGACAAAATATGTTAATTACTCTAAGTGCTCCACTGCTTTCTCTATGGAATAAACAAGTTGAACAATTAAGATTTCACATACTTTGTGCCAGGCTAACGGCACAGTTAAATGGGAAAAGACCAGCATAATGACATTCATAAAGCCAACAAACACATCAAAAATGATAAACAGATGTGCACAGTGCTGCTCATTTCTCCGAAATAACGAGTGAATAAAATTTATGTCTACCGAAGAATCAATTTGTAAAATGGGATTATTAATTTTTTTCACAAGTTGTATTAAATACTTTGTGCATGTTATTTGTATTAATGCGTTCTTTCTTAGCATGTAAATGTTTTTCATTGAAGGGTCTCTGGTGCATTGTACCTTCATCTCATACATAAATAGAGCATTATGAATGACAAATGAATTATTAGCCTACATGCAACCCCAAAGGAAATAGTAACACAATTTATTAAAAGAAAATATCAAACAGATAACAACTTAATGCATTGCTAATTTTCTAATTTTTTTCTTTATTCAAAAGTGTTGAGTAGCTTAATGCGTAAATTCATTACATAATTTGATGTGGGCTATAGATATCTAATAGGTACAGCCAAAGCATAGGTGAGTTCCTTCAATATTGCTTACTGTTTGCAAATACTTGCATTCTTTGCTACCTGTAAGATGATTGCTATTCAAGGTCACTCCATGATCCAATTTATTTGATGATGTTATACCACTAGAATACATAATTCTACCTCTTGAGATATGGCTACAGCTATCTCAGAGAGTCATATCAAGTCTTATCAAATAGATACCAAGTGTAATAAACTGCAAAGCTTTATTTCTGGAAGCAGTCAGGATTAGCAGAGTTTAAGCGGAAAACGAAACTCTGGGTAAACAGTTAAATACATGGCAATATATATATCACAAAAGTGAGTACCGTATTTGCCGGCGTATAAGACGACTGGGCAAATAAGACGACCCCCTAACTAATTTTCCAGCTAAAATGTTGGAATATACTCACTGTATAAGACGACCCCTCACTGTGCCATTATACATGCCTAACTGTGCCATTATACATGCCTCACTGTGCCATCTATACATGCCTCACTGTGCCATCTATACATGCCTCACTGTGCCATTCCATTTACTGCCTCGAAGATCTCCCTACCTTCTCCTGTTTGCAGAGTATGTCAGACGGCGGACATCCATTATTCAAAAGCAGCGCCGCCTCCTCCTCAGGCTGTCCCGTGATAGGCGGAACACTAATTTTCCCAGCAGAGCCTCTGTTCAGTGTTCCGCCTATCACGGGTATCCCCCCGTTCGAGGCCGGGCCTGAGGATGAGAAGGCATCCGTGATAGGCGGAACACTGAACAGAGGCTCTGCTGGGAAAATTAGTGTTCCGCCTATCACGGAACAGTCAGAGGAGGAGGCGCGGTTTTTGAATAATGGATGGCCGCCGTCTGACAGACAGGTACCCGGCATATAAGATGACCCCTGACTTTTGGGGCATGATTTTAGATGCAAAAAGTCAACTTATACGCCGGCAAATACGGTCCACCCCTCACATTTTTGTAAATATTTTATTATATCTTTTAGTGTGACAACGCTGAAGAAGTTACACTTTTATACAAAGTAAAGTAGTGAAATTCGTGAGTTTATAGCTTGTATAATAGTGTAAATTTGCTGCCCTCTCAAAATAACAGCTATGTCTAAACTGCTGGCAACAAAAGTACACCCCAAAGTGTCAATATTTTGTGTGGCCACCATTATTTTCCAGCACTGCCTTAACCCTCTTGGGCATGGAGTTCACCAGAGCTTCACAGGTTACATGTCTCCAGACCTAAACCCTATTGAGCATCTGTGGGGCATCGACAAATGGAAGGTGGAGGAGAGCAAGGTCTCTAACATCCACCAGCTCCTTGATGACTCCAGTGTCAACCTGGTGAACTCCATGCCCAAGAGGGTTAAGGCAGTGCTTGAAAATAATGGTGACCACACAAAATATTGATACTTTGGGCCCAATTTGGACATTTTCACTTAGGGGTGTACTCACTTTTGTTGCCAGTGGTTTAGACATGAATGGCTGTGTGTTGAGTTATTTTGAAGGGACAGCAAATTTACACTGTTATACAAGCTGTACACTCACTACTTTACATTGTAGCAAAGTGTCGTTTTTTTCAGTGTTGTCACATGAAAAGATATAATAAAATATTTGCAAAAATGTGAGGGGTTTACTCACTTTTGTGAGATACTGTATATCAACTGTTTTTTTTTATTATTATTTATTTATTGCTTTTTTCAAAATACATAGAAAAACACATACATTCAGACTCTATTTTTACCTGCAAAAGAATTTGTAATTCTGTCATGACATTATAATTTACACGTGTCTGCCACTCCGCATAGCCAGGCAGATAAACTGCACACTGCATATCTCTGTATCTTCTGTATTGCTGGCAAATTAAAGAGGATCTTCACCCTTTAAACAAAAATGTTAAAAGTCAGCAGCTACAAATACAAAAAAACACACTTACCTGTCCCAGGATGTCCTCACCTGCCCCAGCTCTTTGTCGTTCTTCAGATCCAGGTGCCAGCATCTTAACTGTGGGAAGCCAGTTGTGACTCCTTGCAGCTTCACAACTTTCTGCCAACTGCACATGTGTATGCTACGCTGCACCCTGTGAATGGTCCTGCAGTCTCCTGGGACCTGCGACATGTCCCAAGAGGATGCAGGGGAGGGGCGAACTTTCATTCGGATCGCTGCGTTGATCTGCCCCGGAGGGGGAGGAGGTACCTGTGAAAATCAGGTACTCATCCCTTCTAAAAAAAAAGACATTCCCCCTTTTGGGTGAAGTTCCGCTTTAACAGACTTGGAGGTTGGAAGATGAAAGTGAAAACAGCAAAGTCAAAGAGACAATATTGGTTTCATCTCCTTGATTATTTAATTTGGCAGATGTGTGCATGTGTTGATGTGTTTTGATGGGCTTATAGGATTTTTTACATTTATTGACACATTTACTTTTGATCTGCTTCTTTTTCCTTGTCACGGCTTGTATGGGAAGAGAAGAAGTTCTAAAATGAAGAAATATTTTTTTGAGACTGGTCCCTATAAAAATTTATGGCAGGTAAATCCACTCTAATGTTTGCATCCCAACTGTTTATATAGATGTTTGCCTGGAGTTTTACTTTATTGTTATTAATTTTAAGTAAAGTATAACTGCACCTTAGTGATACTACTTTGATATTGCAAGGCTTGGCAGTGAACATATCAGTTTGATATATGCTATGCATTAAGCAACTATATTAAAAACAGAACTGTCAGTTGCAGCCTAGATACATTAAATGTTTAAATACTGTTGATGTTTTTATCCTAAGGTTGACCTTTCCTAATGAGAATAGGTATATGACTCTCAGAAGGTGACAGATGACAAAAATAAATACAATAGATTACTGTCAGTAGTTTGCCAGCTAACGCTTGAATGTAGAGGTATAGCTCTGAAAAACGTAAAAAAAAAATTGTGTTTATGAACTGTTTAATTGTCAATATACTATTGATTACCTGGTAATCTTATGTTTGCTTGGAAATGCCTTAAAATGCCTTTCTTTTTTAATGATAATGCCCTCCCACTCCAGTGCTCTGGGCTGTAAATCAGCATCTTAAATTGATCTTTAAAATAACATTGTATGAGCATGTACATTTTACATGCGTGCTTTTCTATATTTTTTTTAGTTTATTAATGGTTTATTTAAGGAGATTTGAATATTAATCACTAGCATCTTTCTGCTAAAAATACATCTCAAGTAAAATTATTTTTCCAGTTTTGGATATCATGGGGAACGATTCAAACTCCTGTGAGGTTTTTACTCACAGTTAACAGTAAAAATCTGACAGGGGTTCACCCATTTTCCCACTCTATCCAAACCCAAGACAAGAAAAAGATTGGAAATACACTTTAACACCAGTTAAGATAAGATATAAGGAGAATATTTGCCAATGTATACCCTTGCATTGTGAATAGGGGCAGTATGGCACAATCACTGTGCAATACTACAAAGCAAGAAGTTGGTCCTTCTTTTGCTAATCAACAAATATCATGTATCATTACAAACTATACTAGTAACAAGGCTTTTAAAACATTAACACACCTCAATATAATTATTCATATCAATTAAATTGGACAGCAAATCATGACAGAATGTACTGCAGGCAATTTGCTTATCAAGTTGTTTACCTCTAGCCATTAAAATAGATTAACACAGATCTGCAGCTGGTTCAAAAAGGCTGTTGCATCCTTGATCCATTTACATGGGGAATGACAAGTTTAGCTCTGTGATGTTGAATAAAAGAGGATGATATAAAGTAATATACTGTAACTTAGAATGACCTTGCAATGAAAAGAGAATAAAAGTCATTACTGTATCCTGTCAAATCTTTATTATGTGTGATAGTCTGTGTGCTTCATATTTTGATGTTCCATAACAACTGCTGAAATAATTCAGTTACATGGTGTCTACAGCTATTATTTGGATAATGTTCCTGTTGTGCCTTTCCAATACCAGTATGACAAAATCTAAGCAAAACTGCTGACTTTGGCAATGTTATTTGCGTGCAAGCAGTGTTCAATGCCGGAGTGCTTGCATTTAAAGTCTATTCTTTCCTCATCTAAAAAGTATCCAGGGATCTATTATTTAGCAGCAGTAGCACTACCACTGCCACCAGTAAACGGCAGGTGCCGATATGGCATCTGTTTGTAAGAAAACAAGGGGATCTTTCTAATAGTAGTGGTAGCAATACCACCAGTAAATGACAGATCAATGACCAGATTTTTTTTTTTTTTTTTCCAAAATATTTTATTGGGTTTATAGGAAAATCGTACAACAAATACAAAAGGACTGGGGTACAATGCCTAGTCCAAAAAGAATTATACATAATCCAATGGTGTACAGCATTAACAAACAGGTATATATATTGCATGGACTTGTTCGATTGTTGGACTAGTTTAGGACTATACGACAGACCTCCAGGGAGAGGTAAAGGTAAAGATAAAGGTAAGTAAAGGCTAGAGAAACAAGTAGAGAGAGGGAGGAGAGCAAGAAGAGATCTTTATATATTCTAGATGCACAATAGCTAGAACAATAGCTTAACAATAGCTTAATACCTTGGGTCACCATATGTGAGCTTGAGTCATTAGTCAAAAGCTAAAGGGTAATGGGGGGGAGGGGAAGATAGTTACACTGTGACATCATAGTACCTTGGGTGAGTGGTGGTCACGGAGGTTGGGGAGATGTAAAAGCATAAGAACCTGTGGATAAGGCATTTTTTTCTGAGGTAGATAGGTATTGCAAGATGAAAGCTGACCACTTTAATTCAAACTGGATTTTGGAGAGCGAGGGAGTGGAGCGAGTGTCCATGTTATCTCTGAGTAGCAAAATTTTCAGCTATTTTATCGTGGCTGATATAGAGGGAGGGGATGGAGTGATCCAGTGTTGGAGGATTGTCCTGCGAGCCGTGAGCAGGGCTAGTAGTATCCATTGCCGCGTGTGTCTGGGCAGGCGGTGGTATATGGAGGCGTGTGTTTCCATGCGTGGGGGGCAACCAAAAAGTAGGAGTGTCGGGTCCATCATGGGGCAATACTGAGTCACTTTGGATACTAGGCGAATAACCGACGTCCAGAATAGCACTATTGGAGGGCAGTTCCAGAGTCTATGTAGAAGCGTTGGTTTGATTGTTAGGCACCAGGGACAGACCGGGCCTATTTCAGGGGCCTTTGATGCAGAAAAGGGGTAGTACGCCCTGTGGATGATCTTGAATTGGGTCTCTCTCCACGACTCGTTTTGAATGACAGACCTGGTAAGATTGTACCCATGTATGATGTCATCCACTTCCACAATACCGGGCAGGTCTTTGGCCCATGACGACATGGAGGTTTTTTGTAGGGGTACTGACAGTTTACCAAGCAGTGGAGTGTATATGTCCGATATTGAGTAGGTACCATTTTTAACAAGGGTATCGATGAATGATGCTCGGAGGCGAACAGATTTATTCGGGCATATCTTGTTTATAAAGGCTACATATTGCATGTATGGGAAGTAGTGGTTTTGGGGGAGGTGGAATTCCAGTGACAGCTGGGAGAACGATTTGATAGTGCCTCTGGCATCTCGGAAAAGGGAGTGAATCTTATCTAGACCTTTGTCCCTCCATTTAGAGAAGGGCTCGTACTGGAGACTGGGTGTAAACATTGGATTCCCATAAATCGGGAGGTGTTTAGAAAATAGTGGAGATAGCCCCAGTTTTTTTCTGACTTCTCGCCAGGCCACTAGGGTGTCTCTGAAGAGCAGGTTATGTTTGATTAACACTGGTAGTTTCTGAAGTGGGCTATGGAGTATAGCCGCTAAGTCAGAAGGCCTGACCAACGATGACTCAAGGCTGAAGTTAGAGTATTTGGAGGAACCCAGTATCCAGTCCAGCCCGACCCTCAGTAGGCAGGCCAAATTATATAGCCGTATATTGGGAAGACCCACTCCACCCTCACTCTTCGGGAGAAACAGTTTGGTCAGAGCTATTCTCGGCTTGGCTTTTTTCCAAATAAATTTGGTTATGGCTTTGTTTAATAATTGGATATCCTTATGTTTCAGCAGTAAGGGCAGTGTCTGTAGGGGATATAGTAGGCGAGCAAAACTGACCATTTTAAATAATGCGCATCTCCCGAAGAGAGAGAGAGAGGAAGATCCATCCAAGTTTCAAGTTCAGCCACCAACCTATTAATCAAAGGAGGATAGTTCAGAGTGTATAGAGAAGACGGTGTTTTGCCAATCCGCAAGCCTAGGTATGTTATATAGGTACTCGCTATTCTTAAAGAAGGGGGGGGGGGTGGGCGTGGCGCAGGGGGGTGATACCTAAGGGGAGAATCTCGCTCTTCGAGAAGTTAATTTTGAGTCCCGAGCACTTACGGAAGTCTCCAAAAATATCTTGTATGGCCGGTATGTCCGTGTGGGGAGATGAAGTAAATATCAGTATGTCGTCTGCGAAGAGAGCTACTCTTAATTCCTCCTGCCCTATGTGAAGCCCATGCAATAGAGGGGACAGAGAAAGAAGGCGGGATAGGGGTTCTATAGCGAGGTTGAAGAGCAGAGGGGAAAGAGGGCACCCCTGCCTCGTTCCTCTGTGTAGACGGAAGGGTGGGGACTGTATGCCTGCTGCAGTGACCGTGGCGGAGGGGGCTGAGTATACGTTTTGGATGAAGGAATAGAACGACCCCTTCAGGCCCAAACGTTGCATAACCAGACAAAGCCACTCGAAACTGACGTTATCGAATGCTTTCTCCGCGTCAAGGTTGACTATCGCTGCATCGTCAGAGGGGTGTGTCTGTGCATATTCGAGGGCCTTCAGTACTTTACGGATATTAGCCGCGGCGGATCTGCCTTTTGTAAATCCTGATTGGGCGTTATGTATAAGTGATGGCATAATATCTCCCAGTCTGGTGGCTATAATCTTAGATAATATCTTGGAGTCTACATTTAGTAATGAGATGGGGCGAAAGGATCCTGGGTCTAGCGGGTCCTTCCCTTTCTTCGCAATAAGTTTGATATTGGCCAGGTGTCCCGTAGGAAGATACGGTCCCCGTGCCCATATGTGATTGAAAACCGTGTGGAGAGTGGGTAGAAGGTCTGGGTTCAGGAGTTTGTAGAATTCGGGTGTGTACCCATCTGGTCCAGGCGCCTTTCCATTAGAAAGACCTCCCAATGCCTGTTTAATTTCTGTCAGGGATATGGGCGCATTTAGTTGTTCTAGTTGTTCGGGGTCTATCAAGGGAAGTTTAGTGGTTTTTAAAAGGGTTTTGGCCAGATCCCTATCTACCGGTTCTGCGCTATACAGTGTGCTGTAGAAGTTTTCCAATGTCCTATTGACATCTTTGGGTGTTATGGATAGAGAGCCATCGGGGTTCCTAAGCTTGTCAATGTGTGTCGGCGTGTAGGGGCCCCTAGTGAGTCTGGCTAGGAGTTTGCCTGCTTTGTTCCCAAATTTATGGAAAAGCAATTGTGCTGCTGATTGTTTTGTTTTTTCCACTTTTTCCGCCCAATTATCAAATCTTTCTTTGGATGTTACCCATTCCTTAAAGTTGCTGTCTGTGCGGTTGTTATTAAGGTTTTGCTGTGCTATGCGCAGTTGGTTATTCGCTGCCACGAATTGCCTTTGTGCGTTCTTTTTGTACCCCGCTGCGTATGAGATAATCCTACCTCTCATGTAAGCTTTACCCGCTTCCCAGAGTAAGTTAGGGTTGTCCATGTGTTGGGCATTGTCACGTAAGTATTCCGCCCAAGCTGCGGTCAGCATAGCTTTAAAATCATCATCATGGGCTAGATAGGCTGGGAATCTCCATTGAGGGGGAGATGTAGTTGGCCTAAGATAGTTGAGTGAAATCGCGATTGGGGAGTGATCAGAGATCACCAAGTCGTGTATGATCGTGTCATGTATGCGTGGTAGGAGAGCATGTGTGCACAGAAAGTAGTCAAGTCTTGCAAAAGTCTTGTGAACTGGTGAGTAGAAAGTGAAGCCTGTGTCTATGGGATGCTGCAGCCTCCACGCATCAATAAGGTTCATTGCCTGTGTCATATGCCATAGTGGGGTGGGTCGGGGGGAATGGGATGCTCGAGGTTGTAGTCTAGGTCCGGACCTGTCTTCCTGGTCATTGAGAGTCGAATTGAAATCACCCCCCACAAGATGAGGGGTGGAGTCATGTAGTTGTAGGAGTGGTGTCAATCGTGAGAAGTATTCCTGGTCAGGAGAGTTGGGGGCATAAGTGTTGGAGATCCGAATGTCTCCTGTGGGGAGTCTAAGAAGTATTGATGTACATCTCCCTTCTGAGTCATTGGTGGTAGTGATTAGGTCATAAACCAGGTTTTTATGTATCAAAATAAGCGTGCCTGCCTTACGGTTGATCGAAGTCGATCCCACCACTTTTCCTACCCACAGTTTTTTCATTCTAAAAAAATCCTTATCTTCTAGGTGTGTTTCCTGTAGTAAAGCTACATCTGCCTTTAAACGTTTAAGGTGTCTGAGTATTTTCATTCGCTTTGTCGGTGCTCTTAACCCTTTGACATTCCAGGAAATTACTTGTAGTTGGGTCATGGTGAATGTGGTGTGGGGGTAAAGATGTAGAGATTTATAGTGTTCTTACCCTGTTTCCGAGAGGTGGCTTCAGGTGTGGATGGTAGAAGGAAGCTTTCAGGCTCACATTTGCATTGGCTAGACCGTCTTCTCATGGGAAAAGGAAAGGTGTCAAGAGAGACAGAAAGGAAAATAGAAGAAAGAGAAATTAACTTCAACACAACCATACAGTAATCAACTGACTTCGCTTTTTTCCGTATGTACTCTCCCCACCGGACGTACCGCTACACCGCCAGTAGGGGGGGCAAATTGTACTGGCATAGCCATATTCATGTGAAAACCTTGCAATCGCCTGTTTACGGGTCTCAGACTGGTTAATCATTAATTATGATTGCGGGCTATCGTGTGATAAGAGTACATACCTACTGAATGCTAAGAGGGAGGCACCCTTGGCGGGCCCAGAATACAAACCTAACACTTCGGCATCAGCCGTAGTAGCCCTGCCTGTAAACTATGAGGTGGGCAGCTTTGACAACTCAGATGCCATCGGCTAAATAAACAATATTGCTTAAAAACAGAGGAAAATAAAAGAAAAATGTAACAAATTAACTGAGCTAACGATCACAATGCCATAACAGGCTGCAGGTATTCTGTCGATTTTGCAGCATGGCGCTTAGGGTGGAGACCCCAGGATGTGTATCTGGGTGTTAGTGCGTGCTGCAACGGCCCTGCAGTATTGGCATCAAAATAGCCCCGTAAGGAGATGGGGACATAAAAGGAGCAAATAAAGGATCAATACAGACGATCTGTTGGTATCCCAGAAGGAGTGGGTGAAAGTCATCCGGATCCTTGGTGTTCAGATGTCTGCGTTGGCTTGAGGCGCTTCGGTGGTTCCTTGCGTGGGCTTCTCTGTTCCCTTGGGCCCTGTTTCACTCGGTCTGCGTACGTGCTTGAGGGCTCTTGCGCGATGGACAACGATTGCAGGAATGCTCTGGCCTTCTCAACCGATTGGAGTGTATGTTGTTTTCCATCTGGAGCTTGTAAACGTAGCACCGCTGGGTAGGCCAGCGTGAAGCGGAGACCTTTTTTATATAGCTCAGCGCAGATAGGTTGGAAGTCTTTCCTTTTGCGCGATACCTCTGCTGAATAGTCGGCAAATAACAGAATTTTGTGTCCCTCAAACTCCAGCGATCTGGACTTGCGAAAGGCCTTTAGCAACTCCGTTCGGTCAGCGTAGTTCAGGAACTTGGCAATAACGGGTCTGTGTCGGGCCTGGTCTTCAGATTGCGCGCCAATGCGATGCGCTCTTTCCACCACGCATCTGTGGTTAAGGCCTAAAATCTGCAAGGCAAGGCCTCTGCACAAATGTCCATCAGGGAGCCTTGTTTGTGCGACTCAGGGAGGCCTATTATGCGTAAATTATTTCTTCTGGAGCGATTCTCGAGGTCCTCCATGCGCTCGTGTAGGATCTGCTGGTCCTGGGTGAATCGCTCCAGGGCTGTCTCCATACTATGCTGCTCTTCCTCTACCGAGGACACCCGGTGTTCTATTGTGTCTAGCCTTGTGGAGTGCTCTCCCAGCTCTCTCCTGAGCTGTTGTATGCCCTCCGCTACCGCCCTGTCCACCGCCGCTGTAATAGTGGGTGAGAGCAGCGCAGCCACTGCTTTTGCAATTCGTTCATGGGTGCTAGCGTGGTCAGGCATAGCGGGGAGTGAGGTGTCCATACCTTCCGGTTGGGGTCCACTGTCCAGCTGAGGACTGAAGGAGCCTGGCTGCGGGCCTCCGTGGGTCGAGGTAGTGCCGCGTGTGACCTCTGCAGCGGCCATGTTGCCCAGGGTCGAGGCCTCCACTGTTGGTTCCGTGGCGCCCGATCCCCTGGCCGCTCGGGCTTGAGTGAGGTATCTCTCCATCCGCTGGGGTTCCCGCGGGATGTGGGGATGTATATCTCCGTAGTCCGGGGCTATGCCGGGGCTTTGTAGGCAGAATTATCTGGCGGTGAGTGCGGAGCCTCCGGAGCTAGCGTCTCCTACATACGGCGCCGGAACCGGAAGTACAGATTTTGTTTTTAAACAAGCTGGCCTGGGGATCTTGGTGACATCATTCACCAAACATGGTCATGATGGTCATTTACAAATACAAGCCAGCTGGGTGTAAAAAAATGTGTATTGTACTTGTGTAAAGAATGAAATAGTTGAGGTTCCTCCTTACATTTCATAAAAGACCTTTATCCAGGCATGCAGCTTAGGAATAAAGGATGAGACAATATTTTTCCCTTTTGGCCTCCTGTTCAGGGGGGCTGAGCATCATATATAGAAGCCATATTTCTACCTCTTCTATGTATAACAGCTTGCTGCTGCACTGCTTCGCCTGCACCTTCCTAGGAAACAATGACATGAATGATCAGGAATCTCCACTATGTAGAAATGGGGTGACAACACTGCCTAAATATGGCCACTGGCATTTTTGGGCAATGATGTCACCACTATCCCTGGTCCTTCCATTATATAGCTGATGACAAATCAGAGAGCTGCCATTCAGCTAGTGATATCATTGGCATTAGTCATGAGTGCCTTGCCATTCTTTTTTTTTCTTTTTTTTCGGCGAGTCGGCAAGTCACAGGTATCGTAAATGGTGATGGATTAAATTTTTTGTTGACAAAAGACATCAAACATTTGGGTGTCTTTTTTATGAATGAGTAGAGGTACTATGTACTTGATGTTGGAAGGGGGCTTCAAGATTCTGATAAGCCCTTGCCGAGAGACCCACACACCCACTGACCAGTGTTGTGGGAAAATGGCCCAACATGATGACATGGTGCAGTGCCAGAGGGTTCCCCCCAGGAGGGTTCACACTAATGCTGAGGGCATGTGGCCTTGTATGGATTAGGAGTGGGGTGGCATGGACTGTTAAGGACTTACCATTTTCTTTTTTTTTTACTTGTTTTTGTTTTTTTAGGTACCCCTTAAAATCCATACCAGACTCAAAGTGTCATGTATGGATTTTAGAGGGACTCTCTTTTTTATTTTTGCTATAGGATGTGCTTTAGAAAAAGTGACATATATGTTCCTGAAAAGGAACATGCTGACAGGGGGAAAAATGTATAACTCATCTGTCTGCTGTTGCTCCTTCCTTATCCAATCACAGACTGAAGACAGGAAGGTGACGAGTTTGCCTTGCTCTAACTGCAGCCAAAAATATTCAGGTCACCTCACCTGCCTATCTGTGCTGTCAGGTTTATTGTAAGTGTTATGTTAAAGTTTAAAGTTAAAATGAGGTTAAAGTATATCTAAACCCCAAAAACAACAACATTCCGTTTCTGTATTGTAGCTATATGTCAGGACTGGGCTCAGCCCTCCCTTCTCAGTGCTCATGTGTCTGTTAATTGCCAGCACTCATTGTTCCACAGTGCCTCACCTGGTGATCATTTCCTGCTTGTCAGCCCACCCCTTCTGGCTATTTAAACTGCCTGGTTCAGTTCTCCCATGCCTTCGTCTTGGTCAACATATCTAAAGACTCTCTGCCGTGTTCCTGTTAAAAACTTGCTCGGCTGATGTCCCTTATGGTTCCTGATCCTGTTTGCTCTCTCTGAGTATGCTGATCTCTGGCTTCCTGATTTACTGGCTTGCACTGACTACCCGCTTTGATTACCATACCTTGGCTATGTTTTGACTATATTTACTATTTGTACCATTTTTACCACTATATTTAATGGTGTGATTTTTACTGCATTTTCTGTCTCTGTGTGATTCATGGTTCCTGACACTATGGCGCAGCATTGACATCTTAGGACAGGAAGTGTGTCAGGACTATGGAACACCAGCCCTCTCCCTATCTCCATACTATGGTGGGAGATGTTCTGTAATCCACAGAGGTGAATTTGGCAGGGCTGAAAACAGTTGTTGATATAACACTGCAAAGTGCACAGAACACTCTATAACAGCTATAACAACACCTTGAATGGTATAGTTAACAGGCCGACATGCACAAATAGAGAGATCCTTATTTTTAGGGTTTATATACACTTTAGAGAAAGAGAAGAAATGGAAACTGTGACAGTTTTTATCTTCCTAGGCTCTAAGATCACAGCAGACTGTAGCCATGAAATTAAGAGACACTTGCTTCTTGGGAGGAAATAAACGACAAAGTGCCGTATATGTCAAAGCTATGGTATTCCCAGTAGTAAACTATGGCTGCGAAAGTTGGATCATAAAGAAGGCTGAACGCCAAAGAATTGCTGCTTTTGAACTATGGTGTTGGAGAAGACTCTGGGAAATCCCTTGGATGGCAAGAAGATGAAACCAGTCAATAGTGAAGGAAATCAACCCAGAATATTCACTGGAAGGACAAATCCTGAAGCTGAAACTCAAATACTTTGGCCACCTAATGTGAAGAGAGGACTCATTGGAAAAGACCCTGATGCTGGGAAACATGGAAGGAAAAAGGAGAAGAGGATGACAGAAAACAAGATGGATAGGTAGCATCATCAAAACAATGAACATTAAGTTAAAGGGGTTGTAAAGGTTTGTTTTTTTATTTTCTAAATAGGTTCCTTTAAGCTAGTGCATTGTTGGTTCACTTACCTTTTTCTTTCAATTTCCCTTCTAAAAGTTTTTTTTCTTTGTTTTCTTTGTCTGAATTTCTCACTTCCTGTTCCTCCTCAGTAAGGTGTTCAGTAAGCTGTTCTGACTGACTTTCCACCACTCGGATGATGGTGGAAAGCTTACTGAGGAGAAACAGGAAGTGAGAAATTCAGACAAAGAAAAAAAACATTTAGAAGGGAAATCAAAGGAAAAGGTAAGTGAACAAACAATGCACTAGCTTAAAGGAACCTATTTAGAAAATAAAAAACGAACCTTTACAACCCCTTTAAGCAAGCTCCGGGAGGCAGTGAGGACAGAAAAGCCTGGCGCATTATGGTCATAGGGGTCATGAAGAGTCGGAAACGGCTAAACGACTGAACAATAACAAAATCATACACTTTAAGGTTTAGGCATTATAATACAGTTAAGGGTTTTATTTCAGGGTCTTGACATCAATGTATTAAATTAGGTTATGGACAAATGGGGGAGTTAGAGTTAAACTTAGTATGTTAGTTAGATTACAGATAGAGGGCCATATTCTCAAAGAATTACGCCGGCGTATCAGCAGATATTGCGGTCAGCGTAGAATATGCAAATGACTAGTTACGCGGATTCACGAACGTACGCTTGCCCGTCGTAGTGATTTTACGTCGTTTCCGTAAGAGATACGCGGCGTAAAGATAAACATGCCCCCTAGGTGGCGTACTCAATGTTAAGTATGGCCGTCGTTCCCGCGTCTCAATTTTAAAATTTTACGTTGTTTGCGTAAGTCGTCCGTGAATGGCGCTGGACGCCATTTACATTAACATCAAAACAAATGACGTCCGTGCAACGTCATTTAGCGCAATGCATGTCGGGTAATTTACCCGACGGAGCATGCGCAGTACGATCGGCGCGGGAGCGCGCCTAATTTAAATGATCCACGCCCCCTACCAGGATCATTTGAATTACTAGGGCTTGCGCGGGTGGAATTTACGCGACGCCGCCGCAAGTTTACAGGTAAGTGGTTTGTGAATCAGCCACTTGCCCGTAAAACTTGCTGCGGAGTAACGTAAAGGAGATACGTTACGCCGCCGGAGATCTACGAAAATCTGGCCCAGGGAGTGTGGGGGAGCATTTTTTTTTTTCAATGCCTAACCCTCCCTTGTCAAATCAATGCTTTATTTTTGGAAATGAAGACCAATTTACTGGAGAAAACAGGCTTTCTAATTTTTGCTAACAGCAGCGACTGCCTTACTCTCTGGCCTATGACTGGGTAATAATTAAGAAGTAGCGCAGAAATAAAGAAATCGCTCTCTTCTCCTGTAAGAACCTTCTTTTACTATGCTCTCTCCTCTTCTCTGTATGCACACTACTGTGCAATGATTAAAGCATATTAAAGCTCCCTTGGCTGTACTCCTTCTATGGATCCGAAGAGTGCAGTTCGTTCTGCGCTCCTGTCACCCATTTTCAGCAGACAGCAGGCTGAGCTACGCTATATGCTGATGTCACAGAACTGGACCAAGCTCAGGCAAGATCGCAACAGTGGAGTCGTGATCCGCCCACATGCCTGGGCTCAGCTTCTTAGCGAGTCATTGAGAGGCTGAGCCTGCCGCTCCTGCACCTTCCACTGTCCAGCACTCCAGTGAGCAAGGAAGGAGTAGAGCAAAGAGCGATGGCTGACAGTCACCAGCTCTCTGCTCTGGGAGCTTAAGAACCGAGTGATCTTCAGTGTTAGATCACTCAGTTCTCACTGTTAGAGCCGGCGGGGGACTGATGCTGTATCCACCTAGGTAAGTATTATTCGGGGGAAAAAATCACATACATCTCTTTTAATAGATTAAGCTACTAAAGTAGATATATGTAAAATATGTTGTTTTTTAATTCAGTAATCTAACTGGTTTAATGTTTCTTAAATATAAAAAGTACATTGAATTCAGCTTTAAAATTACAGCTGTCCTATTCTGTGTTCTATTGCATTTCACAAAAAGTCATTCCAAAATGACAGTTTCCTTATTAACTGGTCAAGCCTATAAAGCCATATGATACACAGATGTCTAAAGAGTGGTTGTATCTGAATCTTCTTGACTGGTGGAAACTCCTGTGGGCTATTGTGTCTCATGTAGGCCCCCTTTTAATAAAGGGGGCCTAATTTTCCTATTTTAATAAATAGGAAAATTAAATGTAGAATACTACATCCTGCATTAACTGCTTGACCTTACTTAAAAAAGATACTTAATTTTATTTTGTCCTAATGACCTTATCATTGTATGCATAGGCCTAGGAAAGCAAGTTTTAGTGTATAATCTGTCCCACTGAACTAGCAAAGTTCAGTCATGTACACATTGTTGGTGTTTTTTTGACTTTTACTTTTTTTAGGATGAATGAATACAAGGGTCAAAATTCTCCTGTTCCTGTCCACCAATGGCAGAAAAAGAGCAGTGTTAATTTTACCACAAGGGAGGTTATCAACATCCTTGATGGCACTCCAAATATGGGGGTGCCATCTTGTGTACCTGATGTGCTGAGCTGGTATCTGTAATGTGGGGATGTCAGGCCTCATACACAGGACCGAGAAACTCGACGGGCGAAACACATTGTTTTGCTCGTCAAGTTCCTTGTGAAGCCGTCGAGAAACTCGACAAGCCAATTTTCTCCATTCCCGTCAAGGAAATAGAGAACATGCTTTCTTTTTGGCTCGTCGAGTTTCTCGACAGTTTCCTCGATGAAAATGTACACACGACAAGTTTCCTCAGCAAAAAAATATCTCCCAGCAAGTTTCTTGCTGGTTTTTGCCAAGAAACTCGGTCGTGTGTACGAGGCTTGACACATTTTTCTTGTTAGTCTTAAAAACAAAATAATTTAGATGGCCAACCTTTTCCTATAGCATTACAGGAGCCATGCCAAACTTGGTCTAGTATAAATAGATACACTTTGGGGGTTATTTACGAAAGGCAAATCCACTTTGCACTACAAGTGCAAACTACAAGTGCAAAGTGTACTTGTAATTGCACTGAAAGTTGTAACAGGCGCTTTCAGAACCGTAATGCGTTCCACGCTGGAACGCATATGGCATCATCGCATGGAAGTCATCACCCGTCGCTGCCTGCGTTCCAGCCTGGAACATGGAAGTGCGCCACGAATTGGCGCTTTTCTTGAATCAGTGCTGATGCACTACGCCTGTTAACTGCCTATAAAGGCATTTACCTTCAATAGAAACTTTGCTCTATTATTGTCAGCCGTTCCGGCCATGCTACAATACAGGCAACATTATTTTCTTTTTGCTAAGGAATATCTTAAAGGGACATTTACTCTCAAATTACCTCAGCTATAATTGCCTCTCATATGCAACTATTTCTGAGCTATATTTGCCTCTTATATGCAACTATTAGTTGTCTCTACAAATGCTATATTACTACGTGTACTCTCAAAGTACCTGAGCTATATTTGCCTCTCATATGCAATTATTATTACCTGAGCTATAATTGCCACTCTTATGCAACTATTAGTTGTCTCTACAATGCCTATTTACTACGTGCTTGACATAAGTGCTACTTGTCTATGGGCAAATGCCCTAAGTTGAGTAAACATGTTCGCTTAAACTTTTCTATGCTAAGGGTTGATGTTTTTCATAACTTCTCCCTTAGTGGCCTAATGCACAACGCTATGTAATACTGATAATTACTTGCATACAGTTGTGCATTGGAATCTTTTAGTGCATACTATAATTTTAAACACTAAGCTCTGGTCGCATGTTGTAATACGCCAAGCTCAATAGCTCAACGCCTATCTTTATGTGATAGAGAGATGATGTAGAGAACCCCCAAACTCCTGTTTGTGTGAAGTGACGCCTGGGGTCTAATACTGAATTCTCACATAGAGAAGAGCATTGAAATCCTTGCTACTGCAGTTGTGGTTCACTCCCGTTCCCTAGAGCTGTTACAAAAGTGCACTCGGAAGTGCAGTCGCTGTAAATCTGAGGGGTAGATCTGAAATGGGGAAAAGCTCTGCTGGTTTTATCATCCATGTGCAATGCTAAAATGCTGTTTTTTTATTTTCCTTGCATGCCCCCCTCAGATCTACAGCGACTGCACTTCCATGTGCACTTTCAGTGCAATTTCAAGTGCACTTTGCACTTGTAGTTTGCACTTGTAGTGCAAAGTTGATATGCCTTTGGTAAATAACCCCCTTTGTGTTATAATATTCTCTGTATTTTAACATGGTTTTTCATCATTTCTCCAAATACAGTTTATGTGCTTTAGAAATAACTGATTGATCAGCTAAGTGCAGCATCAAAAATTCATAGATTTCCTATCTTTAGTAATCTGGCAAATTTTATTCAAAATAACAATATTTTCTGTACACGTTACAGTTACTTGAAACGGCAAAAGAAAATACAATTCTGTGTTTAATAGAGTTGAAAGTACATGGTACTTTCTTTTTTGTATCAAATAAAGAGTGTTTTATTTTTTAATAAAAAATGTATTTACAGGTGGGAACAATGGTTCACACTGATTTATAACATGTTTTGGTATTATGATCAGTCTCTAACATTTATGTATGCTTTAACTACATTTGAATATGATTTTCAAATTAGCTATAGTGGTTCCCATGAAAGTACTTGTATGTATGTTGTTTCTGTATATGCACTAGTTTTGCCTATGGTCTCCAACATATTCTGCAGTGTTTCAAGAAATATATAATATGTTCACATTGAAGTGGACTTAAACCTAAATGGATAATGCACCATAAATCATTTCAACTTCTTTTATATAAAATGCAGTTTTCACTTTTTTTTTAAACTACTGGGATTTATTTACTAAATTTGGTGAGTGTATTTGTTATTTTGGTGCTCACACTCTGGCAACAGAGGTATGTATTTGCTGGTATATATGTGCCACCGCCCTTTAAACCTGAGGTTCTGTATACTATACTGGAGAGGATCACCCCCTATTGTCCTGCAAAACTGTTACTACTGGGTGACTTTAATGCCATCCTGTCCCCTGATTTGGATAGACCCGTGCCGCCTAAGTCCTTCACCGGAGAGTTGTCTAACTGGGCGTTGTCTGCGGGTGTGACGGAGGTCTGGAGGTGGAAATTCCCATCCACTAAAACCTTTTCATGTTTTTCCACCTCCTACAAAACTGCCTCCAGAATTGATTATGCTTTTGCTAACCCCTCCATGCTGTCGGACGTTCTAGACGCCTCTTATCTGCCCAGTGGCCTCTCTGACCACAGCCCCCTGCGGATCACCCTGCGCACCTCCTCCTCTCGAAGTAGCTCTATGTGGCGGCTCGGTGCGCAGTGGATTTCCCAACCTGATATAGCGGAACAGGCCCCCTCGGCCCTACGTGCTTACTGGGACTCTAATGAAGGGTCATCCTCTCCTGAGATAGTCTAGGATGCATTCAAGGCATTCACTAGGGGCCATTACATCTCGGCCATCAAGGTGGTGAGGGTACGGCAAACTGCTGCCACAGTGACGTTGGAGAATGGGGTGGAGTTGGCTTCCGCCCACTTTGGATTGGATCCCTCCGCCTCAAACTTCGATGCGCTGCAGGCATCTAAGCGCAGCCTTCACCTCCATGTAACGGAGGTTACTAGACTAGAATTGTTTCATATGAAGCAAACATTTTTTGAACAGGGGGACAGGAATGGCAGACTGTTGGCAATGATGTCCCACCATGACACCCCGAGTACAGTGATTCCTGAGCTCACCTCTCCCGCGGGTGAGGCCATCTCTTCTCCTGAAGCCATTTTGCTGGCCTACCATTACTTTTACCAATCCTTATATACCACCACATTGCCCACGGGTTTAGACCCAGAGGAACTGGAACTCCTCCTAGATCCAATAGCCCTTGGTTGGCTCTCCGACTCAGAGAGATCACATCTAGTTGCCCCAATAACTGCTGAGGAGGTTCTTGCTGTGATTAATTCCCTGTCCACTGGCAAGGCTCCTGTTCCTGATGGTCTTCCGGTTGATTTTTATATAGCACATGCAGGCATGTTGGCTTCCCGACTGGCCGCCTTGTTTTCTCATTGCCTGAAGCGGGGCTCTCTCCCACCCTCCATGGCGCACGCGCATGTTATTCTCATTCCCAAGTCTGGTAAAGACCCAAAGTTGTGTGCCTCCTATAGACCCATAGCGCTTCTTAACAACGATCTTAAAATTCTAACTAAGCTCCTCACTGCTAGACTTGGTACTTTACTTCCCTCCCTCATAGACTCGGATCAGACCGGTTTCATGGCCCACAAATCCACAGATATCAACCTGCGTAGACTGTTCACTAATATTCATGCACAACATGACAATCAAGGTACCAGAGTAGTTGCCTCTCTTGATATTGAGAAGGCATTCGACTCCATAGAGTGGCCTTTCCTTTGGGAGATTCTAAGGAGGATGGGTTTCCCCCTGGTGTTTATACAATGGTTGCAGACTATTTATGATTCACCGACGGCTGCCATTCGTTTAGGGGGTCGGCTATCTCCGGTGTTTAAGCTTGCTAGGGGTACTCGGCAGGGCTGTCCTCTCTCTCCGGCCCTTTTTGCCATTGCCATGGAACCAGTGGCTGAGGCACTGCGTGTTTCGCCACACATTAAAGGGCTTCGTCTGGCCTGGCTGGAGGAGAGGGTGGCCCTGTATGCAGACGACCTCCTCCTTTTTCTAAATGATGCCGGCCCTTCTCTACAAGGGGCATTGCAGGTCCTAGAACGCTTTTCCGAGGTGACAGGACTTAAAGTCAATTGGTCGAAGTCACAATTGCTTGCTATTGATGACAATGCTAGGGGAGGGGCTTCGGCTTCTCTTCAGCTACAGTGGGTGGACGAATTTACATACCTAGGGGTACGGGTCTCGAGGAATGTGGCTGATTTCCTTCCGCTGAACTTGACCCCCGTAGTCAACTCAGTCAGGACCAAGCTGAAAGCATGGGAGAACCTTGCTCTATCCCTGTTGGGGCGAATCAATCTCATCAAAATGAAAATCCTTCCCAAGTTTACGTATCTGTTTCGTAACTCCCCTCAATGGATCCCCACGTCATTTTTTTCACAGCTGAATCAACTTTTCTCCTCCTTTTTATGGGGCCCACGCCCTCCCCGCTTCAAGTTGACCACTCTCATGCGACCTTGTTCGCAGGGGGGACTAGCATTCCCGGACTGCCACAAATATTTTATTGCGACTCAATTAGTCACTGCATTCTGGTGGCTTGTTCCGGATAAATCCAACCCGGCCTGGGCCACTGAGGCGGCGGTGTTGGGGTCTGCGGAGGCCTTATAGAATCTCCTATTGCGGGGTCCGAGGGCTCCGTACAACCTGACCCCCTCTATGTGCACCACCCTTAGGGCCTGGAGGGAGGGCCTGGCATGAGTCATATCCCTCAACGGCAGTATCCCCGAGCGCCCCACTCTGGAACAACCCCACACTACGTCATTTTATTAACATCCCAGATCCGGTGGTGTGGACCAAGTACCAAATTAAACTTCTCTCAGATATCACTTCTGACCTCTCGATTTTCTCCTTTGATTACTTAATGGCTAAATACAATGCCCCGCCCTCACATGGATTCAGATATCTTCAGTTGTCCCATGCTTTCAGGGCCCAGTTTCCACCAGGCGAGAAGCAGTTGGTGCAGTCTGACTTGGAGCGGATTTTGCGCTTCGACTGTGCTAGCAAACCCACCTCTGTGTTATATGCTCATCTCCTCCGAGTCTCTTCTCCTGAGTTGTCCAGGCTCCGTCAGCAATGGGGCCGAGATGTCCCGGAGCTGGACTCTGAGGACTGGGTGGATATATGGGACTTCCCGTTTAAAATACTGGTCTCCCTGAGAGATCGCCTCATTCAATATAAAAGTCCATAGAGCATACCTCACTCCCGCCCGGGTGCACCGGATGAGGTCTTCCCTCTCCCCGGAGTGCTGGCGCTGTGACCATGCTCAAGGGGACTACTTTCATATTTTCTGGTCCTGTCTGGTCATAACGGTCTTTTGGTCACAAATCGTTCTGGAAGTGAATGAAGTGTTAAGTATCTCTATTGTTCCATCCCCAAGAATATGCCTGCTGGGGCTGGTGGAGGACCTGGTGCCCAGGGTGGCTGAGAGAACCCTGTTGGGTCTCTTGCTGTTCTATGCCAGGAAGTCCATTGTCCTTTGCTGGAAGCGTAGGGCCCCTCCCTCAATGAATCTATGGAAAACTCTGGTTAATAATGTGATTCCTTTATACAGAGATACCTATGTACATAGAGGCTGTCCGAAAAAATATGACAGAGTCTGGTCTAAATGGTTGGCTGAGCCTTCCACTGCAGCAGCAGACTTAGTGACACACATGATTTCTGATAGCGGGGCTTGAGGTCTTGCTGAGCCATCCCCTGTTGGCATAGGGACTTAGGCGACCCCATCCACTATCATCCTGCCCCTGGAGCATGAGCTGGACCGCCTTATTGATGTTAATTTGTTGTGGAAGTCGCTAATTCTCTAACATGTCTTGGTTCTGTACTGCTACCTTGAGCCAGATGTTGGCTGTGCTATTGTACGTTTTGTATGTATGTCTTGTGTTGTTGCAATTTAAAATAAAAAAAGATTTAAAAAAAAAAAAAATTGGTGAGTGTAAAATCGGGTGCAGCTGTGCATGGTAGCCAGTCAGCTTCTAATTTCAGCTTGTTCAATCAAGCTTTAACAAATGTAGCGCCTGGTTACTTCCAAGGTAACTGGTGCTATTGAAATTTAGGGGTAATCAGAGTGTAAGTGACTCTGATTGCAATTGCAACCATTTGATTAGGGTCTCTGTTTCAGCTTGGCTGTGCTGTGGGCTCATTCTGTCACGCTGGGGTGTTTTCCCACCCCGGTGCGGTAGGACGCAGCAGTGGAGCTGAGGTTTGGGTGGTCTCTCCCAGTGAACAATCAGGAGGTTTTGGGCCTCGCTGGGCATGCTGGGAGAGGGTACTTATGAGGCAGACGCCATTTTGTGTGGTCTTCTTCCGGTGTGGCACCCACCTTTAGGGTGGCCACATAACGGCGCTTCAGCATTATGGCCTACCTGGCCGGAGTGTGCGTACTATGCAGTGATCCTGGTTTTCGTGCCTAAGGTGGTTCAGAGCATTTGAGCAGGATGGGGACCAGTGGTCGACTGGGTTCCCACTTAAAGATCCCAAGCGAGTTTAGCTGTTCGGTGGGGAGTACATCTGAGGAGCACCAATGGTCGAGGTGGTCGAGGTGACCGGACACTGAAGGATTGACTCCTCTTTCAGGTGGTACCTGTGGCGACGTTAAGAAAATAGGATCCAGGCGTAACTTTAACTAAAAGGGCCTGTGGCAGAGGTTCCATTCTGACATTCATTTAAAAGGGCCTGTGACAGAGGTTCCATTCTGACATTCATTTAAAAGGGCCTGTGGCAGAGGTTCCATTCTGACATTCATTTAAAAAGGGTCTGTGGCAGAGACTTTGTTCTAAAGAGATTTGAGCGGTGTTCCGGCTGCTAGGTCAGTGAGAGAGGCCTATCCGGACATGCTGAGCCCACTCAGGCAGGAGGGAAAGGTTGCTATGAATAGGAACAGGACTGTTCCAAGTACTACGCCTGAATCTGTTGTTCTACTTCCTCCCTTCTTTTCATCTCTACCCTTTTCATCACCTGTTGACCGTTTTTACCCCGCTGGGTAATAAAGTGCACATAAAAATACATTTATTCGTGGACATTCCTTTACTGCTGCTGTGCGCATCATTCATTCCTAGACATTTGGAAAGAGCCATGAGGTAGAACTGCTATCCCATTCAATACCCAGCGGCTCCTTCGGGGGTGATCGCTACACAAAAAAAAATTGGAAGCTGTTTGGTTACTATGCAGAGCTGCACCAGATTGCTCCAGATTTCTCCAGTTTTACTAAATTAACTTCACTGTCTCTTTCAGCCACTACCTGTCTACAGGCAAGCTTTCCAGAGCGTACAGTACCATAGGACCATTTGCAAGGGAGACACTGGCTATTCTTTTAATTGGAATGTAAAAAAAAATGTCATTTTGGCAACACTGAAGGCTCAGTTAAGTCTGTAATACCGAGCCAGAGGCGCACTGGAGTTGCCTTAGGCTTCACATATACCCTTGCTAGGAATCTTAAGGGTGGGGAGCGGTTGAGGGGGGCCTTGCTGGGGCACAGGATGATCCCATTAGGGCTGCCCAGGACAGATAGGACCCTCCCGACTGACTGATCCCTTAGTCTACATCCCTACCTAATTCTCTCCTACTAGCCTGGGGTAGGCCATTAACCTTCTATCACTCAGTCCACTGTGGTGCCCTGAAACACCAAACGGGCCTTGTTGCTGACACTATGTTTTGTTTGACACCTGCTTTTGATGTTGTATATCTTGCCTTTTGTCATGTCATGTGCATACAATTTGATATGAAAAATAAAAATCTATTGAAAGAAAGAAAAAAGGACCGCAGCGTTTTCAAAAACATAAAAAAAATCACAGCAATTGTCTGCATATCATTTTTAATCATACCCTAGTACTTTTTTTAACACCCCCCAAAACAGTGCACTTGTGTGACTTAGGAACATACTACCATGTTAAATGAGATTTGGAAAAAATATCCTTACTTTCTTGAACCTAACTAGATGGATGTAGAGAAAAAAAAAAACGCGGCTTAGCATAAAAATTAACCCTTAACCCATTTATGAAATTTATGGAATTTCTGTTCTTTGAGACAGGAACGACTAGTCCAAAACCTAAAAGTGATTTTTTTTTATTTGTATGCATACAAAGCACTTGATTGAAATGTAGCAGTCCATCTAATTCTGCCATTTAAAGAGGGAGTTCACCCTAAAAAAAAAATTTAACCTTAGACTGATGCTCATTTTGTCTAGGGAAATCGGCTATTTTTTTTTAAATCGAAGCTGTACTTACCGTTTTAGAGAGCGATCTTCTCCGCCGCTTCCGGGTATGGTCTTTGGGACTGGCGGTTCCTTCTTGATTGACAGTCTTCCGACAGGCTTCCGACGGTCGCATCTATCGCGTCACGAGTAGCCGAAAGAAGCCGAACATCAGTGCAGCTCTATACGCGCCTGCGCACCGACGTTCGGCTACTTTCGGAAAATCGTGACGCGATAGATGCGACCGTCGGAAGCCTGTCGGAAGACTGTCCATCAAGAAGGAACGCCCAGTCCCGCAGCCCATACTCCTAGACAAAATGAGCATCAATATAAGGTTAAAAATTGTCATTTCCGGGTGAACCTCCACTTTAACAGTAAGGAGCAGAGGGTGTTGGAAGCCAAGGGAAATCTCCCCATTAAGACACAAACAGCAAAAATAAAAAAGACAGAAGTAACTATCCCCTAGCCTTTAAATACATTTCAAAGGTAAACTATTCTTATTATTATTGTCAATATTACTTTTAATATTATTTTTACAACTTTTATTAAAATAATGTAATTTTTAGAAGCCCAACTCCAAGATTTTATTAATACCCTTCCCACTACCTGTAACTAAGCACCGGTGTAAAAAAAAATATCCAAATGCCAATTTATGTACATGAAGCCATGATTACATGACAATTATTCTCTCTTCTTCTGTTTACTTCCTAGGGGTCCTTCCTCAGGTGAACACAACACTGCCTGCATGATGTGGACATCTTCTGTTGATGCAGGTGACACTTTCAGAGTCCTAGTCTTCTCTCATAGGCTCCATGGGCAGGAAAACTCACAGTACTGGTGAAGGGACTAGTGCTCAGGAAGATAATAAGCAGTGAAAATGTTTGGTCCCCCGGGCAAGAAATTAGTTTTGCTCAGAGAAAACTGTAATGTTGATAAGATAAACTGCAAGATTTCCTTTTATGAAGAGGTAAGTAAAACCCTGGACAGAGGCGTGGCTGTGGACGTGATATATTTGGATTTTGCAAAAGCGTTCGATACAGTTCCGCACACACGGCTCATGTGTAAGGTAAGGTCTACAGGATTGGATATATCAGTTTGTAAATGGATAGAAAACTGGCTGAAAGACAGAATTCAGAGAGTCGTGGTTAATGATTCTTACTCTGAATGGTCCAATGTTATGAGTGGTGTACCCCAAGGTTCAGTGCTGGGACCCTTACTTTTCAATATATTTATAAATGATATTGGGTCTGAGATCAAAAGTAACATTTCTGTCTTTGCAGATGACACCAAGCTATGCAGTGGAATAACGTCCTTACAGGATGTCTCCAATTTACAAGCCGACCTCAATGCTCTGTCTGATTGGGCGACTAAGTGGCAGATGAGGTTTAATGTAGATAAATGTAAAGTTATGCATTTGGGGGCTAAGAATATGCATGCATCATACATACTAGGGGGAGTACAACTGGGGGGGTCTGTAGTGGAGAAGGATCTGGGGGTTTTAGTTGATCACAAGCTCAATAATGGCATGCAATGCCAAGCTGCGGTTTCCAAAGCGAGCAAAGTCCTTTCTTGTATTAAGAGAGGTATGGACTCCAGAGACAGAGATATAATTTTGCCCCTGTACAAATCATTAGTAAGACCTCATCTGGAATATGCAGTTCAGTTTTGGGCACCAGTTCTCAAAAAGGATATAGGAGAACTGGAGAAAGTGCAGAGAAGAGCAACCAAACTGATAAGAGGCATGGAGGAGCTCAGCTATGAGGAAAGATTAGAGGAACTGAATTTATTCACTCTTGAGAAGAGGAGAATTAGGGGGATATGATCAACATGTACAAATATATAAGAGGTCCATACAGTGAACTTGGTGTTGAGTTATTCACTTTACGGTCATCACTGAGGACAAGGGGGCACTCTTTACGTCTAGAGGAAAAGAGATTTCACCTCCAAATACGGAAAGGTTTTTTCACAGTAAGAGCTGTGAAAATGTGGAACAGGCTCCCTCCAGAGGTGGTTCTGGCCAGCTCAGTAGATTGCTTTAAGAAAGGTCTGGATTCTTTCCTAAATGTACAGAATATAACTGAGTACTAAGATTTGTAGGTATAGTTGATCCAGGGTAAATCCGATTGCCTCTCGGGGGATCAGGAAGGAATTTTTTCCCCTGCTGTAGCAAATTGGATCATGCTCCGCTGGGGTTTTTTGCCTTCCTCTGGATCAACTGTGGGTATGGAGTTGGGTGTATGGGATTGTACTGTGTTTTTTTATTTTTGTTTTTTGTGGTTGAACTGGATGGACTTGTGTCTTTTTTCAACCTGACTAACTATGTAACTATGTAACTATGTAAGATGGGTTAGGAAGAGGTATTTGGAATCAAGAATGAGGAGTATAGCAATTTCATTTTTGCCTAGAGTTGGGCTTTAGAAAAATGCTTGTTGAATATACAGAGTTATAATAAATGTAAAACTAATTCAGTTAAGTCAACAAAAATCTGAGTGTTAACATCCTGGTTACTCCAAAGATACGTTAATGACATCATATTTTGTAACAAATTTTGTGACTTTTTGTACTAATGACTTCATATTTTGTCTTACTCAAACTCTAAATTCAAAGGTCTGTTTGCAATAAGGGTTTGTGTGAGTGTTTGGGAGCACACTTGCTGACATCAATTTAACCACTTGCCGCCCGCCAATGACAAATTGACGTCGGCAAAGTGGTTGTAGAATCCTGACTGGACGTCATATGACGTCCTCAGGATTCTGAGCCGCTGCGCGCCCCCGGGGGCGCACATCGCGGCAATCGTTGTTGCAGGGTGTCAGTCTGACACCCCGCAACACCGATCAAGGTAAAGATTCTCTCACGGAGACTCTTTACCACGCGATCAGCCGTGTCCAACCATGGCTGATCACGATGTAAACAGGAAGAGCCGTTGATGGCTCTTCCTCACTCGTGTCTGACAAATGGGCACTGATTGGCAACATGGGTAAATCAGTGCCGTCCCACAGTGTCCATCAGTGCCACCCCACAGTGTCCATCAGTGCCACCCCACAGTGTCCATCAGTGCCACCCCACAGTGCCCACCCATGCCACCCATAAGTATCCATCAGTGCCACCCATAAGTGCCGCCCATAAAAGCCTATATGTGCCGCCTATGAGTGCCCAGTGCCGCCCATGAGTGCCCATCAGTGCCGCCCATGAGTGCCCATCAGTGCCGCCTATGTGTGCCCATCAGTGCCGCCTATGTGTGCCCATCAGTGCCGCATACCAGCGCCGCCAATCAGTGCCACCTCATCTGTGCCCGTCAATACTACCTCATCGATGTCCATCAGTGCCATCTCATCAGTGCCCATCAGTGCCGCCATATCAGTGCCCGTAATTGAAAGAGAAAACTTACTTATTTACAAAAAAATTAACAGAAAAAAAAAACGTTTTTTTTTTTTCAAAATTTTCAGTCTTTTTTTAGTTGTTGCACAAAAATAATCGCAGAGGTGATCAAATGCCACCAAAAGAAAGCTCTATTTGTGGGGAAAAAAGGACGCCAATTTTGTTTGGGTACAGTGTAGCATGACCGCGCAATTGCCATTCAAAGTGCGACAGTGCTGAAAGCTGAAAATTGGCTTGGACGGGAAGGTGCGTAAGTGCCCTGTATGGAAGTGGTTAAGGATAGTAAACAATACAGCGGATAGGAAGGTGCATGGATGTTAGGCCAAGTTTGTGGCCCATTTCTTGGACATCCATCTGTTGTTTCTAAGATCACTGTGTATTAGAAATTATTTTCTCTGCTAAAAATGTTGTTTGTTGTATAAACAAGTAAATCATATTACATCACTTTTTCTACAAGCACTTTTTTTCCTTTACCTACTACCAGCATCCGAGATTTTAAAAAAAAATAGGATTTTGTCTTGCAAAGGATTGGTGATTATGAAGTAAACATAGCTCCAGTTTATTTACTGAGCCACCCCACAGAGAGGTTTTTTTCTAAAAATTTAAGATGCATGGATGCTATACTGTTCTTATGTTTTCAATGCTTTCTGAATCACCAATCAAAAACAAGCATGCAAATCACAAGTTCCCACTTCACTTGCTGCATTGTTGTTCCAGTTAAGTGATCCAAAGAGCATTAAACACAGATTATGAATGTCAGGATCAGGAAGGCTATTTGTATTTACAGAGTGAAATTAGCAGACAGCCTCCCTATCTTTATCAGTATTGGTTTCCTTTTATTCTTGTTAAAGAAAATAGGGAACAGTTGTAACTTTCCCCTCTGTTATCAGATATCTGAATCTCTTTTACAACCATTTCAGCACTGCTTAGTAAGCAAGGCCCTTAATCTTAGCCTAAGGATTTCTGGAATCATTACAGAAAATGACAGTAAACTTCAAACATGTAATTTCTTGTCAGCACAAAAGATTCTGTTTTTTTTTTAATTTTTGTTTTTAATTAAGTTACATTTTTGCAATGGTTCCCTTATTTCATTCCATCAACTGAACATATGGAAATATAAAGTCTGAAGGCTTTCTGATTTATATCGATATTGGGGCATTTTGCTCTTGCGTAAACACTTTCTGTCACAAGAATGTGGATATTTTTACATTTCGGAAGTGTTCATTACAAAAGGTAGCATATGTTTTTGACTCCTGAACCATGAGTGAAATGAGAACACCCAGCTTGCAAAACAGTAAATTATAAACAGTTGGTACAGCCCTAAGCAAAGACGGCAATAATCACTGTATCTATTTTTTTAAGTAGCCAGTTCTGTCTCTAGTTTCACATGTTAGTTTTTTGTTGCTATATTGTTTTTCTCTGCCTCTCTCACTCTCTCCACTTCTCTGATTTAATAGATTTCTGCATGGTTGCAAAGTATATATGTGTTCAGGGCCTGCAGCACAGCAATTTTGGAAGAACAGATGTCACCTGTGATGTATACTGCATCTGTAGGACTTAAGCACTTGTGCTAAGCGTTACGTAGTCCCACTACAGCCTGCCAATTTGATCAGGAGTCAATAACCATAGTATTCAGATAGAACACTGAGCCAAAATGTAATCACTTCTTATGTTAAAGCTTTGAAGAATGCTTTATTGAGAGGCTAAATGAGCAAATGTTATTACCTCATCTGTTTTCTATTGCCCTTCATGTGAAACATAAAAAAAATCATCCACGCCATTCTAAGATCCTGTAAAACTGGTATTGACCCATATGATTCCAATATCACTCTGAAGTTTTTTTTTTTTATAAATCATTACAGGAAACCCCTCTACCTTTAAAATAGAAAAATAAATATGATGAACTAATAAACTGGTATACACAAGTTATTATATTAACATCATGTGGAGTGTTTTTCTATATTTAATATATTGCGAAAGAGAACCTGTAACTTAATCATGCACTACAATTGTACAAAGAGTGCATGCTATAAGAAATGTAACCTTGTTGTGTGTTATATTGTAGTTATGTAACATTACCTGTGTCCCTACACTAGAGCATCTTCCTTCTGGATAAATAAAATAATTAAAGCCCAACTCTGGGTCCAAGAAAAAAACTACCACTTGCATTGCAAATTACAAAACTTCAAATTATGACACTGAAAGACCACACAAAGCCTTAAACTTCAGAGGGAGAAATGCAGAGCTGGCCTGAGCAGGGGTAAAGTAAGGAATACAGCCTTCCCATCTCCTTCAAATTAAATGAGTATTTAACACTGCCTCAGTGCAAGGGTTTTTGTTTTCAGCCTGAAGTTTAGTTAATATCAATTCAAATGTGAACAGGTACTAAATATACTCACATGGATTCTAAGTATATTCCTAGTGGAACAGTTAATTTCTGATTATCAAACTCATGGATCAACTCATGGACCCGACAGTCATAGCTACCATGGGTTTGGTTAAAAATGTGGCCGTGTTAAACCCAGAGGTAAATCCCATTGAAGTCTATGAGGGGTGAATCTTGTTAAATTTTGGCTTTTTTTTTTCACCATATGTACTCATTTTGATAAAGGTATAAAATAAAAATCATACATCATGTGGGTCAGGTGAGGAAGGGTAACGGTAGGTTCTGGTGCAGCGGGTTGCTTCTGTGTCTCCTACGCAAATAGGGCAGGAGGATAAGTCAGCCATCCTGCTTGCCAGCCAAGCCATGCTTCCAAATTGTGGCTGGTTGTAGAGCTCATATGCAAAGACTTGTGAAGCTGGGTGCTACCAATGCAGTTTTTTTTTCTTTTTTAAATAGCGTACAGCTGGGAGAGGTTCTTTCTAGGCAGTTTCAAAGGCAACATTGAAGATACTCTAAACCTTTAAATAACCTTTAGAGGATAACTTAAAGTTGTACTTGGTGATATAGAACAGTACAATTTTCAAGGACAGTCACAGCATACACTGGCAGTACATTTTTAATACATATATTTTTTTTCTCTTACAATTAACTAGGCTTACACATAGCGGAAGCACTCCAGTCTTATGTATTTTAGTTTAAAAAACAATACATCAGTCCTTAGAGAGACAGTAATCGGTGTGCTCCGCTATAATGGCTGAGCCCAAATGAGCTGGCCAGCAGAAAAAAAGTTGAACTTTTATAGTGGTATAACTTGCCATAGGAAACAGTTCATAAGACGTTGTGTTTTACACCAATTTTTTTCAGCAGTTTACTTTTTACAGTTTATCCATTTGTCCATATATTTCTCCTTCTGGTTACCTAATTGCAGTACATTTCTTGCAATTGCTTAACTATCTGCTGTGTCATTATTGGTGTCTATACCTTGAGCCTTTGGGGTATTTTTACCAATATCTGCAATAAATATTCAGTGTCAGTGTGCATGGAGCTATTCTCAGAGTCATGGGCACAGGCCGAAATTGTTGGCACCCCAGAAATTTTTCCAGAAAATCAAGTATTTCTCACAGAAAAGTATTGCAGTAACACATGTTTTGCTATACACATGTTTTTTTGCCCTTTGTGTGTATTGGATCAAAACAAAAAAGGGAGGAAAAAAAGCAAAGTGGACATAATGTCACACAAAATTCAAAATTCTTGGCACCCCTTTAAAATTGTGGATAAATAAGATCGTTTCAAGCATGTGATGCTCCTTTAAACTCCCCTGGGCAAGTAACAGGTGTGGGCAATAAAAAAAACACACCTGAAAGCAGATACAAAGGAGAGAAGTCCACTTAGTCTTTGCATTGTGTGTCTGTGTGTGACACACTAAGCATGGACAACAAAAAGAGGAGAAGAGAACTGTCTGAGGACTTAAGAACCAAAATTGTGGAAAAATATCAACAATCTCAAGGTTATGAGTCCATCTCCAGAGATCTAGTTTTGCCTTTGCCGACAGTGCGCAACATTATCAAGAAGTTTGCAACCCATGGCACTGTAGCTAATCTCTCTGGGCATGGACGGAAGAGAAACATTGATGAAAGGTTGCAACGCAGGATAGTCCAGATGGTGGATAAGCAGTCCCAAACAAGTTTAAAGAAATTCAGGCTGTCCTGCAGGCTCAGGGAGCATCAGTGTCAGCACGAACTACCCGTCGACATTTAAATGAAATGAAACGCTATGGCAGGAGACCCAGGAGGACCCCACTGCTGACACAGAGACATAAAAAAGCAAGACTACAGTTTGCCAAAATGTACTTGAGTAAGCCAAAATCCTTCTGGGAAAATGTCTTGTGAACAGATGAGACCAAGATAGAGCTTTTTGGTAAAGCACAACATTCTACTGTTTACGAAAACAGAATGAGGACTACAAAGAAAAGAACACAGTACCTACAGTAAAATATGGTGGATGTTCAATGATGTTTTGGGGTTATTTTGCTGTCTCTGGCACTGGGTGCCTTGAATGTGTACAAGGCATCATGAAATCTGAGGATTACCAAAGGATTTTGGGTCGCACTGTGGAGCCCAGTGTCAGAAAGCTGGGTTTGCATCTGAGACCTAGTGCCTTCCAGCAGGACAATGACCCCAAACATACATCAAAAATCACCCACAAATGGAGGACAACAAAGCGCTGGAGAGTTCTAAAGTGGCCAGCAAAGTGGCCAGATCAGCAAGTCTAGATCTAAATTCCATTGAACACATGTGGAGAGATCTTAAAATTGCTGTTAGGAAAAGGCACCCTTCCAATAAGAGAGACCTAGAGCAGTTTGCGAAGGAAGAGTGGTCCAAAATTCCGGGCGAGAGGTGTAAGAAGCTTATTGATTGTTATAGGACGCGACTGATTTCAGTAATTTTCTTGCAAAAGGTGTGCAACCAAATATAAAGTTAAGGGTCCCAAGATCTTTGACCAGACCGTTTTTGGAGTTTGTGTGACATTATGTGAAATTTGCTTTTTTTCCTCCCTTTTTTGGTTTTGTTTCAATACACACAGAGGAAAAAAACATGTGTATAGCAAATCATGTGTTACTGCAATACTTTTCTGTGAGAAATACTTACATTTCTGGGATGCCAACAATTTTGGCCATGACTGTAAGTGTAAAATTGGTCGGCAGTAAGACATTTTAAATCAGGGATAATAGAACTAACTGATGCATAGTACATTTGTATCTATGGGCATGGGGAAGCATTGAATGTGTGATATAATAGAAGATGATTTATTTTACTGAAAAGTTTGAAGTTTTAACATATCAAAATATCAAAACACCAGACATACTCTCTGACAAGCTGGGGCAAGTGCAAAAAAAAAGTAAGTGTACTGTGCAAAAAACAATAATAAGAGGCATTTCCAAGGGGGCAGTAGTAATAGTACAAAAGATAAATGGGCCAGTGTACAATAGCTTGAACCAAAACTTAAAATGGTTGTAAAGGTACAATTTGTTTCCCCTAAATAGCTTCCTTTACCTTAGTGCAGTCCTCCTTCACGTACCTCATCCTTTGATTTTGCTTTTAAATGTCCTTATTTCTTCTGAGAAATCCTCACTTCCTAACACATGCTCCTTTCTCTATCTGCAAGGTAGAGAGCGTCCTGACTCTCCTGCTCGCCCCCTCCCCCCTCAAGGGAGGGGGCGAGCACAACACTCCACACCAGGGAGAAAGCCTTGCATTACTGTGTGGAGTTACAGACAGAGGAACAGGAAGTGAGGATTTCTCAGAAGAAATAAGGACATTTAAAAGCAAAATCGAAGGATGAGGTAAGTGAAGGAGGACTGCACTAAGGTAAAAGAAGCTATTTAGGAAAAACATTTTTTACCTTTACAATCCCTTTAAGTGTCAGAATTTAATCCATGTGATCAGTCTATAGACAATGTAGGAACCACCATATATATATCCCCAAAATGGCAAGCATATAAGGTAGATAGAGCAGTGCAAAACTAACCAAAGCCCCACCAAGGACAAAATAATAAATAATAATAATAATAATAAATAAAATAAAAAAAGGGGTGGGGAGAGGAAAGAAATTGGAATAAAAGAGGGGTGAAAAAGAAAAATAGGCAACAAAAAAAATAGTCCTCAGGCACAGAAGGGATCCATCAATTCGATGAGGGAGGCTACTCGGCCTTCAACCCAATAGCATGTCCCAAAGCTCAGAAGATTCTCTGTAAACATTCCAGGAGACAAGGACATGTTTCTGGGTATCGAGTGCCAGAAGTGATTCCATGCATTCAATGTGGTCCATCTCTTCTACCCACTCCATCAGAGCCAGAACACAGGTTATATGCCAATAGCAAGGGATACCCAGCCTGGCAGCTGTCAGACATTGAAATAGAATGTCCCTTTTTATACACTGTTAAGAAAACTTTTTAAGGCTTGCAGGAAAAAAGGTTGCAATGGATGGGGCAACAGCTAAAAAAACTGCTGTCCTCAAATCAACAACAAAAAATGTAAGACCCAAAAAACCCTCAATAATAATAACAAAAAAGGCAGAAAAGGGGTTTATTGGGATAAAAAGTTAACAATCAGTACAGTTTCCAAAATAGTGATATGTGAAAAAGGAGACAAAGATCAGGAGAAGAGGAAGAGTAAAGCCTCGTACACACGTACGGGATTCCCATCGGTAAAAAGTCCGCCGGCAAACACAAGGGGAAAACCGAGAACCTGCTCGGTAACATTTTCCCCCTACACACGACCGGGTTTTCCGACAGGAAAACTGCCATGAGGGCTTTGGTCAGGAATCCTGGTCGTGTGTATGCTCCATCGCAGTGTTTCCCATAGGAAAACTGCCGGGTTAAAAACCACCGGGAATCCCGGTGGGAAAAAAGAGAGTGCGTTCTCTTTTTTTTCTGCAGTTTTCCTGTCGGGAAAACTGTGATGGAGCATACACACAGGCGGTTTTCCTGGCCAAAAGCTTTCATGGCAGTTTTCCCGATGGGAAAACCAGTTGTGTGTACGAGGCTTTACACAGCTAATATCTTGCAAGCAAGGTATGTCTTGTTTTGCTTAAAGACAGTCTGCTTCTGTCTGCTGTTTATGGCAATCTCTGAGAATGTCACAGATGAGAGCAATAGATATCTGTAGCATTGTATGGGATTTGTTTCTACATTTAATGCTCACACTCACCTCTGCTAGATTTCCTCCACCACTGGAAGTCTTGAACTGTGAACCTCTTTATACCTTAAATAAAAGGCAAATATCCGCGCTTAGGAAACACTAGTTGGAAATATGTAACAATACTATGATTCAAACATGAAATAAATATTCCAGAATAAAAATAAAATTGTAGTTAGACTGCAGCCCCCCCAAAAAATGTGATCCCCTAGAGGATACAGAGATAATGGGCAGTGGTGTGGGGGTGGTGGCGCTGTCTAAGTGGAGGCTGACATTACCCAGAGGTAGTATGAACAAACTATATGGACTTCAGAATCAATATGTGTCCTGAATATAGTGCCTCTTACAGTATGTGATGTGCCAGTGGTAAAATAACTTAGGTGTGGCTAAGACCACATGCTCTAGTGTACAAATAAGTATATAACGTTGGAAAAAAGTAATAGTACTGAAAAGTGATAGCATACAGCACAAATGCCAAAAAATGTGTCCAAAAAAGTAAAAAAATCCACAAAATCCAAAAAAGTGTCTATAAGTTCAGAGAAGAATATATATAAAATTTTATATATATATAAAAAACACACCAATCCGGGTGTGAACCGGTATAAATAATATAAATAAGTAAACAGCAGTCCAGAGTGATAATGGTGACAATGTGACTTTCCAAGTAGGTAGGTGATCACAATATGCAGTAGTGCAGTGATGCGAAGTGGGTCCGGTGCTCCCCCTCCTGGGTCCCTACTCACCAGAGGCCCTCACCCCTGCAGGGGTAAAGTGCATAAAGGATATCCAACCGACTCGGGTCCTCGCTCTCCTATTAGGTCCTACGGTCCAGCTGGTACCAAACAGATCCTGGGTGACCGGATTCCAATTATCAGGTTGACTTGAAGCATCACATGACCTGACCCGTTCCTTGCTTCTGCGCCTTCCTCAGAGTCGAAGATGGAGGGTGCTGGTGTGTATCACAAGCCTGTGTGATGGATTGCTGGGAGGAGAAGTGCAGTGTGTAGGGTGGTGAGCACAGGTGAGCCCCCAGGTGTGGACAATCAATTGTGATTGTCCACACCTGGGGGCTCACCTGTGCTCACCACCCTACACACTGCACTTCTCCTCCCAGCAATCCATCACACAGGCTTGTGATACACACCAGCACCCTCCATCTTCGACTCTGAGGAAGGCGCAGAAGCAAGGAACGGGTCAGGTCATGTGATGCTTCAAGTCAACCTGATAATTGGAATCCGGTCACCCAGGATCTGTTTGGTACCAGCTGGACCGTAGGACCTAATAGGAGAGCGAGGACCCGAGTCGGTTGGATATCCTTTATGCACTTTACCCCTGCAGGGGTGAGGGCCTCTGGTGAGTAGGGACCCAGGAGGGGGAGCACCGGACCCACTTCGCATCACTGCACTACTGCATATTGTGATCACCTACCTACTTGGAAAGTCACATTGTCACCATTATCACTCTGGACTGCTGTTTACTTATTTATATTATTTATACCGGTTCACACCCGGATTGGTGTGTTTTTTATATATATATATAATTTTATATATATTCTTCTCTGAACTTATAGACACTTTTTTGGATTTTGTGGATTTTTTTACTTTTTTGGACACATTTTTTGGCATTTGTGCTGTATGCTATCACTTTTCAGTACTATTACTTTTTTCCAACGTTATATACTTATTTGTACACTAGAGCATGTGGTCTTAGCCACACCTAAGTTATTTTACCACTGGCACATCACATACTGTAAGAGGCACTATATTCAGGACACATATTGATTCTGAAGTCCATATAGTTTGTTCATACTACCTCTGGGTAATGTCAGCCTCCACTTAGACAGCGCCACCACCCCCACACCACTGCTCTTTATACCTTGCCCCTATTACTGTATCATCAGTACAGAAACGATATCTTGGATAGAGTTGTATTAATATATTTTCACAGACATCTCATAACCCGTCATGTGTGTGGTGAAATGATGAAAGCAGAGACAATATACACACAATCACCCAGAGATGAAGAAAAATGCAGGTATTGGATAAATTGTGCAAGAAAATGTGTATAACAGACAACACAATGTAGAAGTAGTTTATTTTGAAATAGAAAACATAGCAAACATATTATTTCATATAAGGTTAATTTATCTGTTAAACGTATTCATCAGACTTAAATTCATACATACTGAAGGTTAATATCGCCATATTCTAATGATTAAATGGTTAATTAGCTATTTACAGAAGAACTTTAGTAAAGATAATGTTTTTTTTATATAATTAGAGTTAGAATAGGCACTGTCTACAGAATAGTGGACATCAGTGTGGAACTCATTTGTAGCCCTATATTCTTTTAAAATTGATACACTTATTTACAGAATAATGTAAGATTGGCATAGTGATGCGTGGTGTGAGAGTTGGTGAACTGGTGTTTCTTTATTACTGCCCAAGACCCAGAAAAGAAAAACTAGCTTTTTAGTAACCTTATGATCTTTTCCTCATCTTCTTTGCATTGTTAAATTCACTTTGATTCCATGGGTGCATGCTAAGTAGGGGGAAAGGCCAAAGGTTTCTCTATACCTGCAGATTTAATCAGTAACCAAAGAAGGAGTCAGAATTGTTTTGTAATTATGACGGTGGCTACCATTAATTGTAAAAAAAGCATCCAGTCTTGCATTTTTTTTTAAATCAAATATCATTTAATACACACTTTTAAACCAGCAGTAAAAAGAAGAAATCGTTTCATACTATTATTTACTATCCTAACTCAAGGTTTGAATATATTTTACAGTGTCTATTTCTATGTTACATGAGTCTATGAAAGAGACAACAAAAAGAGCACACCAGCCGTGTGCATTACCTTTAGAAGGAGAAGTACAGCCAAAGCTCCTGCCCCAGCTCCTGCCTCCTCCACAGCGCAGTGCTCTATTTAGCATGGGAGGGGCAGAGCAGAGTGTGTCGAATTCTCACGTACCTGACTGATGAGCCCGATGCAATGCAGAGGAAGAACTCCCTTACGTATCTGACTCACAGCCCCTGGTAGAGCAGACAGGTAGCACTGGAGTGAAGAATGGTATGAGTGCCTGGCGGGTCAGCTGTTGGACGGGCAGCTTCAAAGTCCCAGATGCTGTAGAGGTGACAACTAGCTGGAAGGAGGATCCAAACAGCAGACAGACCGGAGGCTGGAACACCCAAAATCCACACTCACACACACCCAGAAGTCTGGTCTGACAGTCAGTACACAGCTCAGAGGGGTGTGGATTCAAGTAGAAGTAAGCAGGCTGGTTAGAGCACAGACATGAGATGCTGGAGCAGGAGCTACAAGCAAACAGGTCAGGTGACAGGCCGGGTCAACAACTGGCAGGCAGAGTGGAGTCCAAAGAAGCAGGTAGGTTTAAGATCAGAGGTGAGCCAAGGTCAGATGCAGGCAGAAAGCAAGGGAAGTCCAAAGGTCTCGTTCGGGAGATCAATCACAGAAGCAGGTAAACAGGAGCAGGGGTCACAGAGAGCTGCAGATCAGACAGCAAAGACACAGTGCTGCTGAGGTGTTCAAATAAGGCAGCCTGTTACCAATCACTGAAATTAGTCTGCACTAAGTTAACCCTTAGGTGGCAGATCCATGACAGAGCCAGTGATCTCTCTGTTCACAAAGCTCTGAGAACTGAGCGATCAGCAGTTTTATCACTCGGTTCTCAGTCTTAGCGACGGCAGGGGAAAGATGCAGCATTGGACAGATGCTGCATCCACCTAGGTAAGGAAAAAAATATTCCCATACTTCTCTTTTAGCCCAGGTTCACGCTGATGCAGGTTAGAAATTGTGTGAGTTCATGCACAGATGTTTATTCAAATTCCCACCAAAGCCCCCAAAAGTAGTACAGGAACTACTTTTGGTAATCGGTGCAGCCCTGCAAAGTCGGCGTCACACCAATTTCGGACTCTACCATGTCAAAATGCATGCCAAATCAGCTCAAAAGTGAACGTGGGCTGAATACCCAATTTTATTAATATTAGGATAAATAAGATATACTCACAATTTATGACACGTAGTCGCAGGCTTAGAACACACTGTAGTGTCAACCTTAGCACAGGACAGGATCATAGAAATACAATGTGAGGACCTTAACACCAATTCACAGCAGATACAAGTGCTAATACGCTATGAGGGCTATACTCCTCTTACATCACATGGAAAGGATGTTAGAAGTTTTTTTTTCTCCTTCTCACATCTCAATAATTTGTAGATATCTGTCACTGACAGTGCTTGTTTACAGAGTGTGGATAAATGCTAAAAAGTGAAGTGGTGTATTTGGCAACACCATGTGGATTTTCCAGCATTATGTTGATGGCAGGCTCAATATTGAATTATGGATGAGCGCTTTGACTGCTACACTCACTGAAGATGCATATAAAGTTGTCAACAAATGAGAAGGAAATATATTCTATTACGCTTTTTTAAAGGACATTGCTTATGCTGTTTATTACCATTAATGTCTCTTAGGGAGAGATTTAAAAAAAACTGGAGCATGCAAAATCTGGTACAGATCTGCATAGAAACCAATCCAGGTTCTATTGTCAAAGCTTAATTGAACAAGCTGAAGTTAGAAGCTGGTTGGCTACCATACACAGCTGCACAAGATTCTGAGTGCTCCAGTTTTAGAAAATTGCCCCCTCAGGCCCCGTACACACAAGAGGATCTATCCGCTGGTATTTATCCGCGGATCAGTTCCAGAGGATAGACCCTGTGGTGTGTACGGCCCAGCGGATATTTATCCGCAGATTTTTTTCGGGCCGATGGATTTCCAGCGGATACAAATTTCTTAGCATGCTAAGAAATCCATCCGCTGGAATCCTGTCCATCGGATTGATCCGGTGGTCTGTACAGACTCACCGGATCAATCCGTCCGATCACCTCCCTCGCATGCGTCGTAATGATTCGACGCATGCGTGGGAAGTCTTTACCTTCCAGCGTCACGCACGTCGCCGCGTCATTATCGCGGCGACTGCGCGACACGTCACCGCGGATGGATTCCGCGCGGATTTCGATCTGATGATTAGTACAACCATCAGATCAAAATCCGCCAGAGGATTTATCCGCGGGAAAGGTCCGGAGGACCGTTCCCAGCGGATAATCCTCTCGTGTATATGGGGCCTCAGAATATATACATCATTTTTTGGGAAGGATAAAGTTTTAACAGTATATTTGGCTGATGATTCAACTCAGCATATACTGTATGTGCTTTCAATGACAACAACACAGACATCTTCTGTATTGAAGGCGTTCATGATTATATACCATGTTGGTGTTGCAAGTTCTCTTTTGTTTCAACCAGGAATTGAAGTGATTGCTTTTGTTTGAAGACACTTACCATTTTAGGAGTTATAAATTCCTGATATCATTTTAGACCTTCCACAAGAATATTTATGCACTTTCAATATTAATGATATCTGTAAAGTGCATGTACATGACTGATATTTGGGTATTATATGCACTTCAACAATATAATTGCAGTGGGATGCTTCCAGCTCTCCATTATACCCCAGTATCTTATACGGAGTAAAGCCTCGTACACACGATCCAATTGTTGGCCAACCGACCACCAGATTTTTGTCTTAAGGGTGTGTGCCTGGATCTTGTCTTGCATACTAATGGTACACAATTTTCATGCAACAAACATGAACGTAGTGATGTACTACGAGGAATTTCAGCTCTTGAGCACCACCCTTTGGACCCCTTGTGTTAATTTTGTGTTTGGTGAGTATTAATTCCAAGCATGCGTGTTTGTACTTTCAATTTTTGTGTAACGGACTTGTGTACTGACCATCAGAAAATCTGACAACCAACCCTTGTCCGCCGAAAATTTACTAGCATGTCATCGAACATTTGTTGGCAGAAATTTGGACAACAGTTGTCAAATGGAGTGTTCAACAGTCTGTCAATAGACAATCCCCTGCCAACAATTGGATTGTGTGTACAAGGCTTTGCAAAGAAAATAAAAAACAGCATCTTTGCTTGTAAATGATTGGATGATAAAATCAGCAGAGCTTCCCCTCATTTCACATCGTCCCCTCAGATATACAGTGACTGCACTTCCAAGTGCACTTGCATTGCACTTGTAGTGCAAAGTGTATTTGCCTTTAGTAAATCAACCCCATTATGTGATATTCTCAATAAGTGGTAGTTAAATACATACAGAAGCGTTTAGACTTTGGACTTGAGGTGGTCTGTGAGTCTAAATTTTACCATTATTATTTTGGGGACAGAGTTTTTTATGCATTTTCTTGCATTTATTTGTTTTCCATTAATTTGCTTTAAGGAGCAATTTAAATCAGTCTGTTGTAGTTATGTGTTATGACATTTATTAATTTCAGATGAGTTAAAGTTTTGTTTTTTCTAATATGTTGGAGTGCTGAATTTTTATATATAAATTTCACAAGCAGCATAATGAGCACAATTGAAATTTTTTAGTTTTGCTAAAATTGTTGGAGAAATCAGTAAATTCTCAGCAAACCAGTTTTGCCAAAATTACTGCACTAATCCCAAATATTAGGCTATTATGTCACTAACTGCCCTTGCATTGATACATGTTGACATATATTGTAGATGCTGCTTGCAAGATTTAAAAAAAATGCACTGAAAACTCAGCATGATGTTTTACTGACACCTCTGGCAGCTCTGCCATCCTAGAACACTATCTGTATGGGCTATGAAGAAATCCAGCTTTAAAAGACTTGGTGAAAACAGACTCTATTGAAAATATGCTCTCACGGGAAAATGCTACAAAGTTTATGTCAATGCATCTACCGTGAAAGGAGCCCTAAAGTGGGCAGATTGGGCAATTTTAAGAAATTTGTTCATCTTCTGAAGTTGTTCCCCAGCTCTGATTGTCCCAACTGTATTCCGTTTAATGCACAGAGGGCAATGATTTTACCATGGTCTAGGTGGATAACCTCATACACATCAATATTAAATTTCATTCTCCGTTTAACTGTCCGAGCTGCAATTTTGCAGAGATTGTTCTGTAATATATCAGTATCCTGCTAAGTTTTAAGAAATCTATGTCATTTTGTGCCATCAGCAAAAACAGGAATACAACTTTCTTTTGTCAGCTACCAGACCAATAACCCCTGCATGCCTGAGGTTACCGGTGATCTATGTAAAATCTATGTAAAACAAATGTTTCCATTTGGAAAAAATTCCATTACTAACTTGAAACAAATTTTTATCAATTTATTAGCAATTATTTTTTTACTTTTGAGGCTGTAATTTTGTAGATTTTTGAGTATGATATGCAAACAATATCCTCAAACGTCATCCAAAGTGCCTGGTGTTTTATTTGGGTGATAGGGGTTTATAAGGATATTTTTATCTATTTTATTTGTTTTTGTAGATACTTTTATTCTTCATGAGGAAGCTAAATCAGATCATGGAGGGCCAGAACCAGCCACTCCATGTACCTCATAGCAACAGATCAACTTTAATGATGAAATTATGCTGTCCGGAAAAAGCAATAGATCACTGCTGTAGAGGTCTATTGCTGAAGTGTGAATCAGGTTTAAGGGACAGAGAGAGAGAGAGAGAGAGAGAGAGAGAGAGAGAGAGAGAGAGAGAGAGAGAGAGAGAGAGAGAAAGCGAGAAAGAGAGAAATCAGAAATCCTGTCTATAGTTTCCTAAATAACCATTGCCATTACACTGTGCTACAGAGCAAACACAGATTACTTGTAAGGACTCAACACCAAAAGAGTCCCCAATGGGGAAAGGACCAGCACTCTAGATTCAGATGTATCACATGACCAAGGCAATTAGTCTGCAGCTGAATAAGTCAAAGGAGACAAGACTGTATATAACATAGAAAACAAAAAATTTGTCCAGCACAAAAAAACATCGCCCTGCTGGTATCTAACAATGATGAGAACCATAAGTGTAATTAAAAATTGATAAAAAATGTAATAGAAAAATTGATGTTGGACATCCCTGTATGTGGTCCATACATGGTGCAATGCAATCGGTCCGTCAATGGGATAAATTATGTAAACCTTGTACACAATTGAGAAACCTCTCAGCACGGTCACTGCTGGCCCTGCTCACTCCTGGTTCCAGTGTCTATCAGCGGATGGCCACCAGTGTCAACATCTGCCTGCGAGACATTGGTTGTAGCATTTGAATCCCTGAGCGGTACGGGCATATCCCTCCTTGAGGTTGGCTTTCCGAGGCATTTGTGTTTCCACCCACTGGATAGCCCCACATATCATCTATTACTCTGGCCAAGAGGTGCTCCAAGAATTGACCCATCCATGTCTTTGTTTGCTCCACCTTCCAGCTGGCTGTTGTTTAATTGTTGCTGCACACATCACCTTGTTGGTGGTGTTTAAGACATATTGTTTTTAGCAGTTACTTGTTTTTTGTCTATCTACAGACTAGAAGGTCTCAAAGACTTCATATCCCTCCAAAAGTCGGTTTCTAAATTGTATACAAGGTTTACATAATTTATCGCATTGACGGACCGATTGCATTGCACCGTTTATGGACCACATCCAGGTCTTTCCAACAACAATTTTTATTTTACTATTTGTTACTATTTTTTAACAATATTTAATTATACTTTTGGTTCCCATCATTGTGAGATACCATCAGAGCAATGTTTTTTTGCGTTGGACAATTTGTGTGTTTTCTTTGTTAAAGGATTGAAAACCGGGTAGCAAGACACTACCCAAAGTAACCACTAATATAATTGTATAGCTATCAGTGTCCCTAATGATGACATATCCACTCTTTTTCTGTCCCCAATCATAAAGAATGTGAATGGAAACATTCCCAACAGGAAAACAAACAGCAGTAAACAATGTCTCTTTACCTTATATATTTCACTAACAAAGCCTTTTCATAGATGTGTTGTCATTGGCAAAATTTCCTTTCATTTCCTGCTTCAGTGGGCACACAAAAAAGTGATGAGAAATCTCCAGATATCAGTAAATATCTGACAAAAGTTTTTCCTCCAACCACTCTAACCAAAATAAAAATGTTTTGGTTGAACTTTAATATAATGAATTTTGCAGATCAAGCTATTATTCGACCAATCAATGTTGAATAATTAACAAGCTAATTAACCTGTAACCCTAGCTATAAAAGCTACCAGTAAGGGGTGGAGAGCTTGAACAGGAGCCCAGGCTTCCTGTAAAATTACAGCAGATGAACTGGCAAGAGATTAAAAGGGACACTTTAGCGTTTCACAAAAGAAGGGATTGGTTTGTCCAGGCTATCAATGCAAACTCTAGATTGGGCAAATGATCCTCTCTTAATTACCACTTCAAAATCAGTTTAGAAAAAGACCCCAGCAACTTATACAAATGTTTACCCTTTTCTATAGATTGTCTACTTTTCATCTTTTCTTCACTTCAATCACAACTTATGCTTTAAATCTAAAAACTGGGAACATGTTTAGAATAGAGCAAAGTCCATAACAGGGATACTAAAAAATATCCCCATTCTTCCAAATGAATTCATACACATACACTACTTAATGACCCTGTAATCTATTTTTAGTGAAATAATGTATTACTGTTTTTTGCCTCTTGTAATGCCCTCTGAGAGTTCCTCTCTTTTCCCCTTCTCACTTATACACAATCCATAGTCGATCTTGGTAGTGGGCAAGAGAGGGTGACTATGTTTCTGCCTACAGTGGGACCATAAAAAGCAAAGGTATCCACCTCTTAATAGCAGTAAAAAAATTACATTTGGAGATTTGGAGGAGGCTGAGAACAATAGAAGGTACTTTTTGGGTTAAGAATGCATACTTGAATAGATTTTTAAAACCAGACTATAGTGTCCCTTTAAAGTATATGCAAAACATATATTTTTTTTTAAAGTAGGGAAGAGTTTAAACCCAGTCCATATATGCCCCCATGGAGAGATTCACTCTCTATTTCTCCCGTTGACTATTGTCACTGGGTAATATATATATATATATATATATATATATATATATATATATATATATATATATATATATATATATATATATATACAGTATCTCACAAAAGTAAGTACACCCCTCACATTTTTGTAAATATTTTATTATATCTTTTCATGTGACAACACTGAAGAAACCATGGCAACCATGGCGAGGCCTGTTCTGGGTAAAACCTGTCCTGTTGAACCGCTGTATGGCATTGGCCACCTTGCTGCAGCTCAGTTTCAGGGTCTTGGCAATCCTCTTATAGCCTAGGCCATCTTTATGTAGAGCAACAATTATTTTTTGTCAGATCCTCAGAGAGTTCTTTGCCATGAGGTGCCATGTTGAACTTCCAGTGACCAGTATGAGAGAGTGAGAGCGATAACACCAAATTGAACATATCTGCTCCCCATTCACAAATGGCTAACTGGGCCAATTTGTACATTTTCACTTTGAGGTGTACTCACTTTTGTTGCCAGAGGTTTAGACATTATTGGCTGTGTGTTGAGTTATTTTGAGGGGTTGGCAAATGTACACTGTTATACAAGCTGTACACTCACTACTTTATATTGTAGCAAAGTGTCATTTCTTCAGTGTCATGTCACATGAAAAGATATTATAAAATATTTACAAAAATGTGAGGGGTGTACCCACTTTTGTGAGATACTGTATTTACACTGTGGATATATATATATATATATATATATATATATATATATATATATATATATATATATATATATATATATATATATATATATATATATATATATCCACATTGTATTAGTGTATTTCAATTATTTTTAGCCTACTCTTTTTAACTTTTTAATCTGAATGGTCTTGAGGTCTGTAAACTTACTTTGTGAAGAATTCCACACATTCTGGATTCTGTGATGCATATTCATTATGCCCTGCTGTGTCACACATTTCACATTCTAAACTATAGAGGTGCTAAGCGGAGGAGTTTTAGGAGGTGGAGTCAGTACAAGTATCACAACTTGCAGGCAGCAATGTACCATGGGACATGTAGTCATTAGAAATTGAAAGTAAACAGTAGAGGAAAAGCTGCAACATATACAGAAAATCTAGGCAGTTGTGGATAGAGATAGCCAACAGACAAGCAGCACCCATAACGTGAATGGTAATTTTTCAAGTAAGCTTACATTGAATTGTTAAAAATACTGTTTCTATTACTATTACAGTACTGATGTGATACATGAAAGTGTATGGTGTGACCACAGAACACCTTTAGCTTAATTGTCATCACAAGGGGTCTTAAGCCCCATATGTAATAGCATTCTGCAGGTGGCACATTCTATAATGGAGACATTGGGGGGTTGTTAGACCCCTTAATGTCTGCCCTGCAATCTGCCTTAATAGATTGAGTACAGACATTATTTGAATAATTGCTTACCTGGCTACAGCCAGTGAGTCTCTCAGAACCTTGAAGTGCTCAGAGCAGGGCACTTCCGGGTTCACACTACAAAAGAGAACATTTTAGATATTGAATCCTTCCTCCAGTAGCCCCACTTGCAATCATGAAGTATTTTTTGTGGTCTCAGACTCTCAGTAGAAGATAGAGACTCCAGGGGAGTGGAGGTCCAGGAGGGAGGAATATCTGCATTTTGACCTCTCATAGAAGTAATTAAATGACTTTATAGCCAGGTTGAAGAAAACCGCAGTCTTGTGATAGTAAATGAATATGTGATTCTATAAGCAGCCAAACTTACTAGCACATGTTAGAAATTAACAATCATTAGTTAATAACGTTAGTTCATTTTGTTACCTAGCCATTACATTTTTATTATGTGGGTTTAAATACTGTGTATATTTTTATTTTAGAAAAATTTGATGATAAGTTATAAAACCATTGTAGTGTAAAACATGTGATTCTATATGCAGCAAATAAATGTTCTTACTAGCAAGTGTAGTATGTTAATCAAACAGTTAGTAAATTACTTTTGTTGCATGTTTTTTATTTAATATCTGGTAAATGTGTAGTATGTTGTTTAAAATAGTGTACATATATTTTATATTGAAAACTGTGTTATAAAAAAAGTTATGATAAGTTATAAAATCTTCATAATGTAAATTGTGCAGTTTAACACAACTTCTTTCACAAACTATTTCTTAATTCATAAACAAAGAAAACATATTATACAATTTCCTTTTGTGGTAAATATACAGTATACTATGGACATTTCTATTTTTTACAGCGATTATCTACATAAATTCAATCAACATTTTGGCAGATTTTCCAACAAATTCTGAAAAAGGTTTTATCTGTGTAGTTGCTGCAGAAAACAGGGAAAATTTGGAAAAGAATAATTAAAATTAAATGTAAGTGTGACAGTGGAATGCTTCACACAAGAAGGTTCTTCCTGTTCCAGAATATATGCCTGTATTTTCCCCATCTGGAGTTGATGTGAAACCACACAGTCTTGGATCCTACAAAGGAAGTCATTTATGAAGGCTGAAAAAAATGATAGATGAGTAGTTTTATGCTACATTCCTTTGTGAAATTGTATTCATTTTAAGCCAAGGTTTGGCATGTTTTTATCATGTCAGTCCCTCAATTATGTTTAGCTAGCTGTGCGCACACACACACACACACACAAATATTTATCTATACATGTTTGAGCTTTTTGATTAAGAAAACAGTGTATTAAGTAGAAGGGCTTGAAGGGTTTGTGTGATCTAATCTATCTGTATGTTTAAGTGTGACATTCTTATGTCACGTACACATGATTGGAAATTCCGACAAGAAAACAGTGGATTTTTTCTGACGGAATGTTGGCTCAAACCTGTGTTGCATACACACGGTCACACAAATCTTGTCGGAAATTCCGTGGTGACATACAAGACGTACGACGAGCCGAGATCAATGAAGTTCAATAGGCAGTTTGGCTCTTCTGCTTGATTCTGAGCATGCATGTTTTTTTGCACGTCAGAATTGCATACAGACGAGCAGATTTTCCGATAGGAACTTTTTCCGTAGGAAAAATAGAGAACCTGCTCTCAATCTTTTGTTGGAAGAAATTCCGACAGCAAAAGTCTGATGCATACACACGGCTTGAATTCCCGACCAAAAGCTCACATCCGACTTTTCTTGTTGGAATTTCCGATCGTGTGTACGCGACATTAGACTCCAAAATGTCGTGGCTGTTGGCAAAGTCCAATATAATAAATGTCATCAATATGACGAATTGCATCAAACATAAAAAAGAATGTGGCCTTAGTTTTTGGAGAACTGTGGGTTTTCAGTGCCACAGTGGAGCAATTCCTTTTTTCTAGGCTTTTGGGGCTGAAACTTAAAGGGTCGCTAAAGGAAAAAAAATGTTTTGCTGAAATGACTGTTTACAGGGTATAGAGACATAAAAGTTAACTGATTCCTTTTAAAAAAGATTAAAAATAGATTAAATTCTATCATATAATGTGCCTCTAGTTTCACTTTTTGTTTTAAACTGGTTTCATGTTTATGTGAAGTAAAGAGACCCACAGAACAAAAACAAACAAATCCAGGGCAGTGTTTTGTTTTTAAAATTAATCTGATTGGTTCTGAGGAGTTTTAGACACACAGCTTAGACCACAGTGAGAAGCTCCCAAGAGTTTTTTTCATAAGGAGCCAGACAAGCAGGAAGTGTGGAGATCACAGCAGAATTACAGCTACTTCAAAGCAAAAATGAACAATGAGGACATGAAACCAGTACTGCAGTAAGGTAAAGGAAGCTATTTAGCTAAAAAAAAAATCCTTTAGTGATCCTTTAAGTTTTTAGGGTTTAAGATAGCATTAAGGAGAAAGTGTCTGCTTTTTAGCTTGAGGGTCAGTTTAAGGGATTAAAGTGCATCTATTGCCCCAAATGATTTTTTTGTTGTTGATAGAGTGGTGAGGGGTTAGAACCCCTATCAGGTTTTTTTTTCAGTCTGTGTCCCTTTGGATGAGATTCACTGTTTTATTTTTCCTAGTGACCATTTGCCACAAGACTGAAACTGTGGCAAGATCCAAAATTTTGAGGTGTTACCAGAACAGCAGTAGAAGAGAAATCTTTTAATGGGACACTTTTTCTGGTGATAACTTTGAAGAAACCTCCTCTTCAAACATACTGGGCCAGATCCACAGTGAGAGTATGCCGGCGTATCTACTGATACGCCGGCGTACTTTCAAATTTCCTGCGTCGTATCTTTAGTTTGAATCCTCAAACCAAGATACGACGGCATCTGGGTTTGATCCGACAGACGTACAGCTTCGTACGCCTTCAGATCGTAGATGCAATACTTCGGCGTCCGCTGGGTGGAGTTTGCGTCGTTTTCCGCGTCGGGTATGCAAATTAGCTATTTCCGATGATCCACGAACGTACGCGCGGCCGTCGCATTCTCTTACGTCGTCTCTAGTCGGCTTTTTCCGGCGTATAGTTAGATTTGCCATGTTAAGTATGGCCGTCGTTCCCGCGTCGAAATTTGAATTTTTTCTTTTTTTTGCGTAAGTTGTCCGTGAATCGGGATGGAAGTAAGTCACATCTAAGTTTAAAAAATGACGTCCTTGCGACGTCATTTCGCGCAATGCACGGCGGGAAATTTAGAAACGGAGCATGCGCAGTTCATTCGGCACTGGGACGCGCTTCATTTAAATGAATCACGCCCCCTAATCGCCGATTTGAATTCCGCCGCCAGAGATACACTACGCCGCCGTAAATACGGCGCAAATTCGTTGTGGATTTGAAACAAAGTCAAGTAAGTTACGGCTTAGATACGCTGCGCCGGTGTCGATCTATGTGGATCTGGCCCACTATGTCTAAAGGACAGGAAGTACAGGGAAAACTCCAAAAATATTCTTCAGGCATTATGGTCAAGTGTTAATAAATAATTTGTATGCTCAGGAAATGTGTTAAGTTCACATGTTAAGATGAGGGTTAGGAGTTAATTTTAAGGGTAAACAATGTCCTAAGTTCAGAGGGAATAATATGATTAGTTTTTGTTTCATCATGCCTGTCCAAAGACAACAATCCAGTGTGTTCTGGCGGCTATAAGGTTTTCCCTTTGTCATGGCTTAAACTGTTTTGGTTTTAATTAAATGTTGGACATGTGTATGTTGATAGAGGGTTTTGGAACAAACTGCTTTAATCCAAAAGCATGCTTCATAAGTTGGTTGTGTAGGAGATTTCTTTAGACTTTTATGGTAAAATATTTACTCTTGAACTCCCAAACTTTTAATAGGAGCTTTTGTTCTTCATACATGCTTGTAATCCAACGCACTTGTATATCAAAGCGAATTTCCCCATTAAAAATAATGCAAACTCAAATAATTTGTTCCACAACCATTTATTCATAGGTCCTTCCGTTTATAGTCCATATAAAAAGATTATAGCAATGTGATAAAATAAAACATCCATCTTAAAACGGAAACCTCCACAAGGGGATTATGAGCAAGATCCAGCAAGAGCTACAGAGTTTAAAAGAGAAGATAGGCGCCTCTAAGTGTAGCAATATGGTTACATACATTGAAGGTACAACATTTAGCAACTCACATGGTTGATGATTAAAAGAGTCACATCTAAGTATGCAGGCATCTGGGGTAAAGCTGTCCACATAGACCGTCCTCCGCACTGCCGGCTCTCACCGCTGTCGGTCTGCAATTGTGACCAGGAGGACTACCCTGCAGTAGAGTGATCTGAAAGCAAGACTTGAAGTGCTCGTGGAGCGCAGAGTGGAAGGGACAATGTCAATGGCTGTGTGGGGGATGGTCTATGTGGAAAGCTTTACGCCGAATGCCTGCATATTTAGTTGTGCCTGTTTTAATTATCAACCATGAGAGTTGCTAAATGTTGTACCTTCATTAAATGTAACCATATTACTACACTTAGCGGTGCCTCACTTCTCTTTTATACTTAGTTGTGATGACATGACGCTACTTGTATATCAAGACATTGCTTGTATATCAAGTCAAAATGTATTAAAAAATGTTGTTTGTCTTATAAAACGCTCTCAAACCAAGTTACTCTCAAACCAAGGTTTTAATGTAAACAGTTATCTTCCTGCCCCACATTAGCCTTATTTAAAATTCTCTCTTTTCCATCCATATATAGAGTCCTTGTCTTCCCCTGCCCTTAATAACATCCATCTATAGAGACTTCTTCCCCTGCCCATACAACACCCATATACACAGTTCTCTTTTGTAAAAAAAAACTGATAGATTTGTCAATGCATAAACACATTACCACACAAACAGATAAATCAACCACACTCATGTTAAATTTCTGACATGTATCACACTCATGTTAAATTTCTGACATGTATCATATTTTAGGCATTGTGTAGGAAATATTTTATGTATTTTGCAGATAGAAGTGAGTTCACAATAACTTTTTTTTTTTCCCCAGAAAAGTTTTTATCGAAAGTTAATGTCAATACATTCAGATATGCATTACATAAGTAAGTGGTTAATATGACACAAATAAAGTTGGCAAAGAATATCATATAAACGTGTACAAAGGCCAAATGAAGAACAACAGGTCGTAACCCGTCCCCAACACATGTCTTCTGTACCGAAGGTATATTTGCATATAAAGAAGGAACACCAATAAGGGTCTCATTTATCTAATACCCATCCTAATAAAGTAAACTAGTGAATATAACGTTTAAATGATAAAATAGCTCTCATCGCTCTATCCTTACACATATATCCTAGTTGCAGACATTTAACTAAATAAACAGAGACTATGAGGAGCAATTCCCCGTCCCGTATACCCCCTTCAGAAACATTAGCTGAATACTGGAGAGGGGGGATAGGAACAAGGAGAAGTTCAATAACGCAAACATCTGGTCAAAAACCTAAATGTTTTTAACCTTCTGCTCAAAAACGAGTCCCAGGTAATAGAAACCTCGGGCCTACCTATAATTAAGAAATTCTTTTCCCAGAGGCTTCAAATCCTCCCAATGAAATTATGATTTTATTTCACACTCCGCAGGTGCACACATTCGTGCACTACCAAGGGGGTTAAAAGAATATGAAAGGAGTTGAAAGACAGAGCAGTGCAAGATAAAAAGTATGTCTATAGCTTTTTTACCAGAAAGACCTCGGTCAGAGAAAAAGAAAAAAGATCTAGCGATAAAAGGAATTCGAATCATTAGGCGGGAACCTATGTTGAGTTATGAGTAGTGGGGGTCCTATATAATGTCCAACATCTCCAAATGTGTCTAAATTTTTCAGAGTTGTCATTAGCCTGATGAATCAACCTTTCCATCGTCTCTATTTTATCCACCCTCACCTGCCAATCCAACAGTGTAGGCGGAATGGGGTCCTTCCACCGTATCGGGATACATTGAGTAGCCGCATTGATTAAGTGTAATACAAGTGATTTCCGATAGATTGATTGTGGCAGAGAGGTGTGATGAAGAAGATACTGCCCTGGGGTAAAGTCAGGTGTATAGGAGGTAATCTTGGCAATATGCGAATGTACCTCCTGCCAAAAGGGCTGTAGTTTCGAACAGCTCCACCCACAATAACTTTGACATGAGCTATTGCTGCTTAAAAAGTTTTAATGAAGTGTATATTGGGGATTGTAGGAGAAAAAGTCAACTTAGGTTGTGATAAAATAATTACTTTTGAGATAAAATAACTATTAATGAGAGATTACAGAAAAATTATTGGCTCATTTTATATGTGACAAATGACCAAATCACCAACTATTATATTTGTCAGTTAAACGTTTATGGAAGTAAATATCAGGAAGTAAAATAACAAAAGGAGTTAAAATGATTAATTCATCATATTAAATCACGATTTACAAGACAGCTGTGAATTAACTTTCTGAATTCAACTTTCAGATATTTTGTTAATATAATACCTGAATTGAAAGAATAAAGTGTTTGGAAGAAATCCAGAATGAATTATTGCATGCACCATAAATAAAAAAATAAAATTGATCACACATAGCATGCAAACATAAAGATAAATGAACTCAACATAATCAGATGTATTTCATTTTGCACAGCCGCTTCATATTTACATGGACCTTATTTGAACTACAGCATTTGGCTGGGTTTCATGATAGTAACAGGTGCTAGAGCTACTCGCTCTGATTCTGTTTTAAAGCTACAGTGTTTTTGCATGCCTTTGTATCAGAGTTATTTCCTCTGTTTATAGTGCCACTATTACCAGGGTTGAAACTATTTAATTGACTTACTGACTGTAAAAAAAAAGCAAAAAAACTTGTGAAAAACTAGCAATTTCCTTGTTTCCTTGCAGTTCCTTACCTAAGATTATCCATTTTACCTTAAGTACTTTAGTTGTTTCCTTTCTTCATTCTTCACCTTAATTGAATTAAGTAGGTTTAAAAGAAAAGTCATCAATTCAGTGTGAACTAGCACAGCTAGGAAATAAGTGTATTATTTTACAGAAAGTACCATAAAGGAGAAGTATGGCCAGAGTTTTTCTGGCCATACTTCTCCTATGGATCACAGGAGTGCAGTTTGTTCTGCATTCCTGTGGCCTGTTTTCAGCCAGCAGAAGGCTAAAGCTTGCTGTTGGCTGAGATCACTTAGCCAGGCCAGGCTCGGGAAAGATCCAGCGCTGGAGGGGAGCGCAGAGGGGGAGAACTGAGCAATCAGCAGTGCTTGATTGCTTAATTCTCACTGCAGAGCCATCAGGGGACAGATGCAGCATTAGATCAATGCTGCATCCACCTAGGTGATTATAATTTTATTTATTTTTTATCTCGAACTCTCTCTTTTAATTCATCTAAATCAATCTGAATTCCTTTTTTAGCACGTTGATTTTAGTCAACTCCAATCTGGTTGTTCTGGGTTAGTTAAACACCTCAGCCAATTAAAGAAAGCCTTGTATTCAGTTATAAAAATACAAGGCGTCCCTAAATAGCTGTCAGGACTAAGATGTGAACCCACAATCTCTACAGCATTTGGCAGTAGAGTTTCTTGCTGGGCCACCTGAGATGATGGATGGCTCCTAGCCTGAATCATTGGATAAATGTGCTTTCTATCCTGTTTCTGGTAAACCTTAAACTCCTTGCTCCTCCCATGAACTTTCTATTTAAACCATGCCTTTGCACTTCCTGTTTGCCAAATTTTTGTGCTCCTAACCAGCCACTATCTTGCTCCTTTTGCTCCTGCTGCTGTCGGTATCTTCACTACAACTCATTATTGACCTTGGCTTTTTCCTCAACTAAAGTTCTGCTTGATCTCAACATGCAATCATTTGTTACCAACCTTGACATTTTCCTTGACTACGGTTCTGCTTGATCCCAACCTGCAACCACTTATTACTGACCTTTGGCTAGTTACTGACATACTTCTGCTTGATCCCTACCTGCTAAATCTGCTACCAGACCCCAGCTTGCTCACCTCTTGATCAGGTGATCCCAAGGACCGTGACCTGGCCAATGCATGAAGCGAAACCCATCTTTACCATCCGGAATTCTGGGGAATACCAGCTGCTTAGACCTCACACCTCAGATAAGCCCGCAACATCTGCCAGGGCGATCTGCTTGTGTTTTTATCCTGCTAGCTGGTAAGACCCTCTCAACTGCTATAGTAGTACACACGGTCGATCCATCCGATGAGAATGGTCCGACGGACCGTTTTCATCGGTTCACAGCTGAAGCGGCCTGATGGTCTGATGTGCGTACACACCATCAGTTCAAAATCCGATTGGGTCAGAACGCGGTGACGTAAAACACACGACGTGCCGAAAAAAACGAAGTCCAATGCTTCCAAGCATGCGTCCACTTGATTCTGAGCATGCGCGGGTTTTGAACCAATGCTTTTGTGTACTAACCATCGGTTTTGAGAGATGGTCAGCCGTCCATCGGTTCGATTTTAAAGCAAGTTCTCTCATTTTTGTCCGAAGGACAACAGACCGATGGGCCGTACACACGGACGATTTGGACCGATGAAACTGAACCTCGGTCCGTTTTCATCCGTTTGGTCCGATGGTGTGTACGTGGCCTTAGAGCATTTAACTGGTGGCTATCTATTAAATAACTTGTATTCCTTTATTAATAATAATTCTATCTACACTTGGTCAGAAATCAGAAATAAATATCAAGCTTCCCACCTGGAAACCTTTCAATGACTTTCATTACTAATTACAAGACAACATCTTATTACCCAACTATTCCTTTCTGAGCACATCTGCTACCATGCACTTCTCTCTCCTAAGAAAATCAGTGTCAATCATTCCGAACTCAATTGCCGACCCACAACAATATCTCACTTTTACATTTCCATGTGGGGGGATGATCTCAGAGCCACCAAATCTGAATCTATCACAATACAATAATCAGTATTGCCGGCTGTAGCCAGCGGATACTAATCGTTCATGAAAAAGCCAACAGGCTGGTTGTGCACAAGTTGATTGATAGATCAATTTGTGTACAACCAGCCTGCCCATACATGGATTGAAATTCGGCTGGTTCAGCAGAAAAGTTTGATTCATGTGTAGGCAGATTAAGTTAGGCAGCAATGTAGCTTGGAGCTGGCTTCCTCATACCAAGGTACTCTTCTCCACAGGTGGTATAACTTATAGAACACAAAAGGAACTCTGTATGGGCTCAGTTCAATTCTCTATTGCTGTCTGTAGTATACAGTTGTCAGGATTGCATGTTACTTACTGTACTTACATTGAAAACTAAATAAAGGTTTATTGGAAGTGAAAAATCTAACTAAAGACTACAAATAATTACTCAAAATGGTAGTCCCATGACAGGCTGGGGTCATTTGTTTCTTCCTCTGCTCCTGACTGGTCAGTGAAACAGCAAAGCAATGGAAAAGTGGATGTGAAGGGTCATGTAACTGCAAATCCAAATAACTAGTTATAGGGTTTAGAAGATTTTATTTTATTTAAAAACAACAGATTAGGTGGGCGTTAGAATCTATGAAAAAATCTCAATGACTTAATTTATCATATTTAATAGTTAAAAAATGTCATGTAGAGCAATATAAAAAATATCAAAGCACCTGCAGGGTATATAAACCCATTATATGCAAATTGTTCCATGCAGGATCCCAAGGCTACAACACAACAGTACAGCTGCCTTATCCAGTATGGTGCCATAGCTGGTTTTATTTTATTTTTCAGTTTTATTAAAACATAGCACGGCTTGTCACCTGTGCAATATTTACATACTGTATATATTGTAAAGAGGTGTTTATTATAACTTACTTTTCTTTATATTTAATGGTCGAGTGCAGAGATTACTATGTTTCCAGGAATCAGAACATTAGGCTGGGCAAGAATTTAGAAAATTACGTGAACTGTCATTAGATTTTACTTCAAGTCTCCAGCTGTTGCCCTGAGAATAGGAAAATGAGAAACTATCAACTATTAACTCAGTCCCTCTAGATTGGGTTATAAACAGAGCTATACTCTGCCAAATGAACCAACTAATACTAAAACAAGCAATGAGCTTGTATATTATTGCTCTACACCCTGATCCTCCCACCATCCCTCCATTTTACCAAGGCAACAATCTTATCTTTACAGAGTTATTCTACTGAAAAAAAACGGTGCTTATAAAGGTTAATAAAATAATTACACCAATGAGTTCCCTTTGGCTTAAAATATGCTCACTGAGATAACTATTTACATATATAATAAAAATGTGCAATTTTTCAAAAAATAATGCCTGTTTTAAACTAAAAAAAAAAAACCAATATTAAAAAGCAAGGTAAAATAAAGCTTAAAATGTAATAAAAGTAGATTTGTAAATTACTATACTATAAAGAATATACCAATCTACAGTGTAAATGCTGAGTTCTGCAGAATAGGTGCAGAATTATACATTTAAAAAAAATATATATATTAATTATTATAAGTGTAACAATTTATGCAGTTCAGCATTAAAAAATGATCTGCTTTATTGTTTTGGCTTCTTTTTTGACAAATCTTTTTTAACAAGTTCAATACCCAATAAGTATAAAAGGCCTACAAATACAAATATTCATATGCAGAAAAAGCTAGTAGCACTGAATTTGGTAATTCTACACTTTTCCATTATGCTGCAGCTTAAAGTGTAAACCTTTACATATAAGCAGAGAAGGGTCTATCATCAAGTGATACACAGATATTAAACAAACCCTTCTACATACAGTGCCTTGCAAAAGTATTCACCCCCTTGGCTTTTTACCTATTTTGTTACATTACAGCCTTTAGTTCATGTTTTTTTTTTATCTGAATTATATGTGATGGATCAGAACAAAATAGTCTAAGTTGGTGAAGTAAAATTAAAAAAAATATATACATAAAACTATTTTTCATAAATAAAAAAATGATAATTGGCATGTGTGTATGTATTCACCCCGTTTGTTATGAAGCCCATAAAAAGCTTTGGTGCAACCAATTACCTTCAGAAGTCACATAATTAGTGAAATGATGTCCACCTGTGTGCAATCTGAGGCCCCGTACACACGATAGAATCCATCCGCTGAAAAATCTCAGAGGATCGGTTTCAGCGGATAGATTCTATGGTGTGTACAATCCAGCAGATCTGTTTCTGCGGATTTTTATCCCCTGGGATGGATTTCAAGCGGATAAAAATTTGAAGACATGCTTTCAAATCTATCCGCTTGAATCCATCCCAACGGATTGATCCGCTGGTCTGTACAGACTTACCGGATCAATCCGTCCGAAGGGATCCCCCGCATGCGTCGTAATGATTCGACGCATGCGTGGAATTCCTTATATGACAGCGTCGCGCTCGTCGCCGCGTCATCATCGCGGCGACGGCGCGACACGTCATCGCGAGGGGATTTCGGAGCGGATTTCGATCCTATGGTGAGTACACTCCATCGGATCCAAATCCGCTGAAATCCTCGAGAGGATTTATCCGCGGAAACGGTCCGCTGGACCGTATCCGCAGATAAATCCTCTCGTGTGTACTTGACCTAAGTGTCACATGATCTGTCATTACATATACTTACATTTTTGAAAGGCCCCAGAGGCTGCAACGCCTAAGCAAGAGGCACCACTAACCAAACACTGCCATGAAGACCAAGGAACTCTCCAAACAAGTAAGGGACAATGTTGTTGAGAAGTACAAGTTAGGGTTAGGTTATAAAAAAATATCTAAATCTTTGATGATCCCTAGGAGCACCATCAAATCTATCATAACCAAATGGAAAGAACATGGCACAACAGCAAACCTGCCAAGAGATGGCCACACACCAAAACTCATGGACCGGGCAAGAAGGGCATTAATCAGAGAGGCAGCACAGAGACCTAAGGTAACCCTGGAGGAGCTGCAGAATTCAGTGGAGTGTTCACCTTCGCTGCTGATCTCTGCAGTAGTGAAAAGAAAGTTCCAGCTGAAGATCCTGCAGAATCTGACACTTCTATTGGGTTCCTGGTATCCCACTGCCTTCCCTAGCTACATCCAAAGACACCTACATCACTTACTGTATCTTGTCAGAATGCATGGGTCAGCAGGAGGAACCACAGCACATAGCAGGGGACCAAAAAAAAAAGACACTCCTGCAAGTGTTGGATTCCAGAGGATCTTCACCGGATACTTTCTTTCCAGTATGGAGATGTAGGTACTCTCTGTCCTGTTTGCTGGGAGCCCTTTATTCTAAAGATTGATTTTTAGTGACAACGTTACTTTAATTGCAACTAATAAACAAAGAACATGCCCTTCTTACAATTGTTCAGATCACACCAACATGAAGGTTTATGAGACTATCAAAAATAATATTTTTTATATCTTTTTTGAAATTACCAATTGGATTTTACTGGTTTGCTTAAAAATCATAACAGCTAAATATGGCAACATAAAATGCCTCTGTGAGCAGTCATATAAATATGGTGCACCTCACCTGTTCACATAGACAGCTGTCAGACTTGAAAGGTTTATGTTGCATAACAATGACATCTAAAATAGCATCACATTCATGCACTCTTCATACCTTTCTGTCTCATTTAAATCAAAACCTGCCATTTAAGAATATTTAACCATTTCTAGTCTTGTTCCATTTTGCTTATGTTGCTTTTTTTGATAAGAATGGCCACCATTGTAATATTATTATTTGATGATATATAAAAACTCATTATTTCTGGCTGATGTCTGTAACAGAATGTGAGTTTGAATTTTTGGTTTCTCACAACTGATACACCTTTATGTCTCATGTACACAACAGGATGAATTTATAAGACCCTAATTATCCAAAACTCCTGCATATTCTATTCTCTTGAACATATGTCCCTGTTCTATGCCTAGCATGCAAAGGAATCATTTGTTAAGCTTTCAGCTGAATTTCACAGGAATGTTCTATGAATGATGATAGACTGCAGTGCAGATTACACATTTGCTGATTTGCTGTTTACAAGCGGACGTGCTGTTATTAGTTGCAAAGTTTATCAGCACAATGCAAAGTGATCATTTTAGTCTAGGCACAGCCAGAAAACAATAACATTAGCTAAATACAATACAGTATATTGACAATAATATAGACGCTTACAAAATTATTTGTACCATGAAGGAAAGTGTAGCAGCTGTACACATATAAGATAGATAAATGAGTAGCACTCACAGACAGTAGGATCTGATCGCTATTAAGTGGTAAATTATTAAGTTAAAGCTGGACTTCAAGAGGATATTAAAAAAGGGCATTTTATGCATTCCTCAAAAAATAATTGTATGTATTTTTACATGCCACTATTATATATGCCTGAATCTGTCTTAATATCTGCCATCCCCAGCACTCAGACAGGGAGTGGGAGGCCCACATAAATAGCTATTCAGGCTCTGCTGCATGCACACGCACTGACTGGGAACATGCTGATAGGAGGAGTAAGCAAAGCAAGCTTAGCTGATTACTTACGTCACCTCCTATATGGTAAATGGATAGATCCATGCATAGCATGAATCTATAGACATGTGCATTCGTATTCGTCCGAATTTCAGGTATTTTCGTTATAGTTTTAACAAACGATAACAAAAGCACAGAAAACGAAAAACGAAAGATCCGACATAAACAAATGCTTTATTTTGCGGTCGAATGTGCCTAACCTTAACTCTATTAGTCCAATATTATTCTACATAAAGAGAAAAGATTTGACATTATAGAGACATGAAGAAGAGTCGACATAGAGAGAAAAGATTCAACATAGAGAGAAAAGATTTGACATAGAGAGACATGAAGATTTGACAAAGTAGCTAAAAACATACGATCGCAGCAAGCGGACATTTATGGTGAAATGCTCGGCCCATAGGCTATAGAAGAATTCTAATGTTGCTTGACTAGTAATAATAATTAATAAATATAATTATTATTAGTCATACAACATTAGAATTCTTCTATAGCTTGTAGGCGGAACATTCGACCAGAAATGTACGATTGCGGCATCGTACAGTTGCGTTGCTCCATCGAATCTTCTTCTTTTTTTTTTTAAAGATTCCGTCAAATCTTTTTTTTTTTAAAGATTCAGTCGAATCTTCTTAGAACATTCAACAGACACCATAAGCTTTCAATGACAGATTTGACCTTAATTAATTTGGATTTTTCGGACGAATGCATTTTTTTAACGAAAAACGAAATAAATAAAAACGAATTTCGGGAGTAACTAAATAAATGTATTTTTTTGGATAAAAACTAAATTGCGAAACAAAATATTTCAGTGTGCACATGTCTATGAATCTATCTACGCCCATGGTGGCCACCCCCTAGTCATGCATCCGGATCCGGCCCCTTTCAGGATGCCGGAGAGCATGAATTACAGAGGCGGGGGTGTTTTTTTTTTTAAATCACCTGATTAGAGCCGTAGACTCTAGTAGGCTTCAAAATAGAGTGGATTTGGAGCGCAGAGCATTGCGCTTGGGTGTGTTAGAAAAGCAAATTAATATTCACTTTTCTAACACTGAATCACCACTCCGCTGATCAGGAAGGGCAGGTCTGATACCTGTTTCCCAGTTGGCTGAAAGGTCAGGCGATCCTATTGGACGCCTAAAAGGAGGAGGAGGGGGATGCATGGTGGAAGGCGCCATGATCCACATCACAGGAGGAGAAAGAAAGCCACTCGAAAACGCTGCCCACCCGCTTCCTAGATGGGGTAATTGTGAGGCTTTGATGTCCCAGCTGTCCTCCCGTGGGGGCTGCCACCACTGCCGACCAACCGGGGGGTGGCTGTTTGCTGCCCCCCCAAAGAAAAAACACCAGCCACCACTGGTAGGCGCCACTACATACCTTTACCTTAAAAGCTAAGTTCACCTTTGTTCATCTTTTTTTTTTTCTAAATTTCAGCTCCCCTATTTACCAATATAGCAATAATGTACTTATTTGCAAAAATAAAACAGCTTTCCTTTAATTCTGCACACACCTACCTCACTCTCTTCATGGATGTTTAAAAACACTTCTGCCTTACTTTTGAACAGACTTTAGGTCATGACGCAGGAAGAAGTTGACCAGCTGATCTTATTAGCACACACTCTGCATCTACCCTCAGCTGGTCAACTCCTTCCTGTGTCATGACCTATAGTCTATTCGGAAGTAAGGCAGAAGTAATGGAGCAGGTTTTTAAAACATCCATTAAGAGAATGAGTTAAGCATGTTAAATAAATTGAAAGTTGTTTTATTTTTGTGAAAGGAGTATATTAATGCTATATTGGTACACAGGGGAGCTGGAATTGCGGGAAAAAAAAGTGAACAAAGATAAACTTAGCCTTTAACAGAGAAAGTGGTGTCACCTTTCTGGGTGTACTGCTTGGCAGAGGTGCAGTGATCGCATAACTGGCTGAACAAAATTATAAATCCTTTGTAGATAACATCATTTATATATGTCTATTTTACATCCGAGGTAGCTGTTTACTTTGGCCCGTGTAGACAACATATTTTAGTAGTGTGTGGTTAGAGTGACCTGAGGTCCCCAGTTTCTTGGGACATTCCCATTTTAAGGAGGCTGTCCCCAGTTAGAAAGTGACCTCATTTAAATGTGGAGTCCTCAACATCAGAGGTGTGGCTAGTGCCAGGAAGCCGAAGCTTCTCCTATGAGATGGGTGGAGTATGATGGCCAAGTAGGGCATACAGGATGGGGATTGCCCACAAAAGAAGGAGGCTGGACAAGCTTGAACATGGAAACAGAACACAGAATCAAAATCGAGGCTGGGGACATATGGGAGTATGGACTGTGGCAAAAAAGGAATGTTTTTGTCAGGGATCTCGTGCAGCAGGTGCTCACTCCCATACTGCAGGTGCTCATTCTTATGCTCATGTGCAGAATCCTAAGCATAGAAGCCCAAGACGAGCACAGACTAGAATGCACACGCAAATGAGCATTTGCAAAATGCACATTGGCACATACATGCTGGCACATGCGCGTACATGTATCCACAAATTCTGGCACCCAGCAGCCTATTTAAGCTGAGAGTCTGCCTGACCTACTGTATGTGCTAGATTGTCTTCAGCTCTGGTTCCTGTGTCCCTGATCCTAATCTAAGTCTGCTAACGTTCCTCACTTAGCTACGTCTGACACCTCTCTTGGATCACCCTTGCCTGTTATATCTGCTGCTCGCTTATGTTATGGACCCCGGCTCAGATTTCAGACTACGTCTCTGCTTTTTGATTTGGTACCCCACTGCCAGCATCAGTAGCGGCTGTTTTTTTTTTGTTTGGGGGGCAGCACACAACCGAATCCCCATGCGTGAATCTATTCATTGCATATAGGGAGTGGCCTGGAGAGGGGGGCGGCGCTTGGGTGCCCCCAAAGGATGGGGCACCCCATCCTTTGGGTGCCCCCAAAGGATGGGGTGCCCCTGGCCAACACGTTACTGACTTCTGCCTGTTCCTGAACTTAAACCTGATCCTGACCTACATCTGTCTGTCTGGCTGCCGCTGAACAAGGCTTGTGACCAGACTCCATACCATCACTGACAGGACTCCCGTGTCACCAAGCTACAGCTCAATACTACAGCTTTCTGGCACCTGGGCCCTTCCACTGCCCTAGCAGTCTCTGTCTCCACTATCAAGGATGCTTGGACTGGAATTGTGCAAGAGGCCACCCTCATCCTCTCGGGCCCCACCATCAAGTATGTGAAAGTTTCACAACTAATACAGTGTTTTGCACTCCTGCAGAGTTTGCATGTGTATTGATCCCTGATTAAAGAGTTCTGACCATTGAAGCACTTACTGTGTGATCAGAGGTGGTGACTGTTATGCACAGGAAAGACACAATTTCAATTAAGTAAGCACACGATCTTGCCATAAGACCACTAGTGGATTTCATGTGTTTTTATATTACAGAGAGGTGGAGTTGGGATCTTGCAGTTTTTGGCTTTGAGATAAGGACAACTACATATGGTAGGTAGGAGACATCTAAAAGGTGCACAGAGAATATGACTGTTCATTTCTTCTATATACTTAAAGCAGAACTTTAGTAATTTTTTTTCATCTTTCCATCTATTAAACCTTCTGCCCTTGTTCTTTTAACTTTGGATAGTAAAACATTTTTTGTTGCCAGTAAATACCTTATACACTCCACTTCCTGTTTCTCTCTCTCTCTCGCTCTCATGAGGGTTTTCCAGGAAGGGAGGGGGGTGAGTCATAAGAAGGCCAATGAGAGATGCAGGGCTGCAGAGCTGGAGGTGTGCCTCAGTGTGAATCCAGGAAGTGAACTTGCAGCAGCTTTAGCTGCCCACAGTTAAAATGGCTGCAGCCAGACTCAGTGGAGGGTGATTTCTGCAGCTTATTTGGCAAGTACAGAATTACAGTATATATAAAATAATATGCAAAGTGGTTGGAGTTGCACCGCAGACTATAATTGTTATCCCAACTACTCTTCTCTCTCATATATTTACAATACTACCAGCCACTGTACTGGTAGTGAGTAACTAATACTATCCTTGGTATAGTTACACTTCTTCTGTACCTCTTGGTATTATTATTGTATATTGTACACAGCTTCTGATAGTTGCACTGCTCCCATCTTCTGTATTTACAACTGACCCCTGCACCCTGTTTGTTACTTACGCATGACCCTTGCACTCTGTGCGTAACTGACTCCTGATCCCTGCACTCTGTAAGTTACTTACTTCTGATGATATACTTCTGACCTCTGCATTCTGTGTGTTATGCAGTTCTGACCTCTGCACTCTGTGCATTATTCACTACTTCTGCAGTCAGTGACATCACCGGCGCAAGTACACTGTGCTCTAAAGGGATAGCATGCTGTCCCTTCAGAGTATTGTGCTGTGGCTTCAGTACGTATGCATGGGAATTACATAATTGCGACTTGGCCATTCACGGAACAGGAAGGTAGGCTGGGCGAAGATGGAAGTCTTTTTGGAAGTGACAGGGCACAGCTGGAGGGCTTCTTTTTAAGATAAGTCTCTCATAGTGTGCTAGTATGCGATGCATACTAGCACATTATGCCATTATCTTAAAAGGGAAAGTTTTTATTTTTTTAAGCTTTACTACCACTTTCATAATGTTAAAGTATAACTGAAGGCTAAACTTTTTGTTGGGCTTTGGATAGAGTGGAGACGGTTTAGAACACCTGTCATGTTTTTAATTCTGTCTGTGCCCCTGTTAGGGAGATACACCATCTCTATTTGTCCTGTATATTGTTATTACCAAAAGTGAAAGAAAATACTAAACAGTAATAGAGGGGAAACTTCAAATCGGGACACTAGTTCTGGTGACCCTAGTGACAACCAAGAATTCTCTCACTTTGAAGGGATTTCCTCTCACTTTTTGTTTTGGTTATCAGGGCAGGAAGTAAAATCTCCCCTATGGGACAAAGATGACAAAGGAACCTGAAAGGGGTTACAACTTTCTCTTATTGTATTCAAAATAGTTTTTCTTTTAGTTATACTATAAAGTGATTCCATTTCTACAGGGTAAAACAACAATAGCAATACCTGCAGAAAGGAGAGGCAATATGCTCACCTTTTCATATCTTAAATGCCACCATGATGCTTCCCCTTAACCATCACAAGTTTATAATGGCTGGATAAGAAGAATACCTGTAGTAACAATTGATGGAACCAACTGCGTATGGCATAGGTAGCAGGACTTCCCACGCCCAGAAGTATTTAATACTTGTGGTAGCTGGGGAACAGGAGTGTGGCAACATTCAAAAACACAGACTGCTCAAAAGGTAAGTATAGAGCCTTTTATTTTTGATGGTATTGCGATTTGTTTTGAAAAACGTTAATCAAAACTAGCTATTGAAATGAAGACAAGGTTTGGAAAATTTGCAATTAAGACTATACACTATGCATCCCAATGCAGAGTCCCTATGAGTTGGCAGGCTTGATTTAATCTTAGAACGCTGTAATTAATTGCAGCCAAATTTCACAGAGCTCCTCATATGTGGATTGAGTAGATCTGCCTTCTGGAGTTATTTTACACAGTTTCTCTCTCTCAGGGTTAGACTGGGTACTCTAGTTATGTCTGGATGATGAACTTAAATTGGTTTTAAAGGCACAAGGTTTTTTGCCTTAATGCATTCTCTGCATTAAAGCAGAGTTCCACCAAAAAGTGGAACTTCCGCTTTATGCACTCCTCGCCCCCTGACATGCCCCATTTGGCATGTCATTTTTTTGGGGGGAGTGTGTCTTCTTTTTAGTGGGACTTCCTGTCCCACTTCCTCTTGTTGCCTTAGGTGGCCCCTCCCTGACAGTGATCTTCTGGGACACATCACAGGTCCCATAAGATCGCTGGCAAATGGCAGAGCGCAGCGCAAACCGTGCATGCGTAGTTTATGCCCGGCCGTGAAACCATAAGCTGTCACGGCCGGGTGCCCACAGTAGAACTGACAGCGCAGAGGAGAGGAAGGGGAGAGTAGCGGGGCTTTGTACGCCCACATCGCTGAACCGTGAGACAGGTGAGTGTCGGTTTATTAAAAGTCAGCAGCTATGCTTTTGTAGCTGCTGACTTTTAATAAACTAAAAAACGGTAAAAAACCTTTTCCATGAAGGTCCCCTCCCCCTCTAAATACTTAAAGTGGATGTAAACCCGAAAAAAAATATTTTATTTTTGTCACAATGTACAGTATAAGATTTCCTATCTGTGCCCAGTCTTGCCACACATAGTTAATCCAGCTCTGAGCAATCCTCTTTTATTGTTCAGTGAAATAAAACTGACTGAGGCCTTGTACACACAACCGTTTTCCTCGACAGAATACATCAAGAAACTTGGTGGCAGAGCTTTTTTGCCGAGAAAAACGGTCGTGTGTATGTTTTTCATCGAGGAAACTGTCGAGGAACAAGTTCTCTTTTTCCTCAACGGGAGTCTCAATTTCCTCGTCATGTTCTTCGTCTGGCTGGTTTTCGACGAGAAAGACGTTCATGTGTATGCTAAGAAACCCGCGCATGCTCAGAATAAAGTATGAGACGGGAGCGTACCTTCCGTAAAAGTAGGGTTTGTAATAGAGATAGCACATTTGTCACGCTGTAACAGTCTGAAAAGTGCAAATCAACTCTTACCAAACTTTTACTTAACACACAGTAACATGAGATTAGCAAAAGCAGCCCAAAGGGTCAGAGTCGTTGCTAGTGGGGTGCGGTCCGCACCCGGGTGACACCCTTTAGAGGGGTGACACCATCCCCATTTTATTTTTTCATTTTTTTAGCTGACATGCCCAGCGCCGCTGCGTGTGTGTCTATCCGACTGGACTCCTCTTTCTTCTTCCCCTGCTTCCCTACTGAGCCAGCCACCAACGAGCGGCGAGACGAGCCGCTGCCTCAGCAGAGCTCAGCCTGTGCCTGCCTGTCACACTGCACTGTGTGATGATGTGACGTCAGTCACGTCAAACACAGTACTTTCAGTTTCTCCGCCAGGGTGGCGCGGCGGCGGCTCAACGGCTGCACCTGCTGTGATGATTGCTGCCCACACCAGTCCTCTGTCTCCAGACTTCGGCTGGTGCCGACCGCGGCATAATAGGTACACAGGTGCAGGGGGGGTGTTCACAGAGTCCACCGCCGGCCGCGGCATAATAGGTACACAGGTGCGGGGGGGTGTTCAAAGAGTCCACCGCCGGCAGCGGCATATTAGGTACACAGGTGCGGGGGGTGTTCACAGAGTCCACTGCCAGCTGCGGCATTATAGGAACACAGGTGCGGGGGGATGTTCACAGAGTCCACTGCCGGCCGTGGTGGCGGCAGGCATAATAGGAACAGGTCGGGGGAGTTGTGTCCACAGAGTCCACTGCAGGAGATATCTGGAGATATTGCAAGCTGTCAAGCATTTTACAGGGCACAGTGGCAACATTTTACAGGGCACAGTGGCAACATTTTACAGGGCACAGTGGCGACAATTAGTGGCACAGTGGTAACAATTAGTGGCACAGTGGTAACAATTGATGGCACAGTGGCTGAATTTCATGGCACAGTGGCTGCTTTTAATGGCATAGTGGATGTGTTTGAGGGTACAGTGGCTGCGTTTGAGGGCACAGTGGCTGCGTTTGAAGGGCACAGTGGCTGCGTTTGTAGGGCACAGTGGCTGCGTTTGTAGGGCACAGTGGCTGCATTTAATGGCACAGTGGCAGTGTTTCATGGACACAGTGACTGCGTTTGATGGCACAGTGGCTGCGTTTGATGGGCACAGTGACTGCGTTTGATGGGCACAGTAAGGCTGCAATTGATGTGTTTTTATTTATTTTTTGCCTGCCACCAAAAATTTTGAGCACCAGCTGCCCGCCACTGAGCAGGACAGAACACTGTGGCAGGCTAGTGTGTGTGTGGGGGGGGGGGTGACACCAATTTTTTCCGCACCGGGTGACACCAACCCTAGTGATGCCACTGCAAAGGGTTGTGCCAGTGGAATCAAACTTCCCCTGCCATTGTATGTGTTGTATGTCACAGCGTTTGAGAACGAGGAGATTTTGTCTTGACCGTGTGTACGCAAAGCAAGCTTGTCAAGTTTCTCGACAAGCCTAACAAGGAACTCGTCGAGGAAAACAATGTTTCATTTACAACGAGTTCCTCGGTCGTGTGTACGAGGACTAACAGAGAAAACCCTCTATTCCGCCCCCTAGCCTGGAAACAGGCATTATTTTTTTATTCTCACCCCCGTTATTTTTCTGAAGTCATGTGGTCACTTTTCTGGATTTTGACTAGATGTAAGTTATCATAGCAGAATTTAGTGTAAGGAATGCACAGGAGAAAATGCATGTTGACAAGGTGAGAGTAGAGGTGGGCGGGGAGTCTACTGACATCACGACTCCACCCACAGAGCTCCAGACAACAGACCCACCCACAGAATCTGCAGTCTTTCAGGTCTTATAATAGACAGAGGGGAAACATTTGACAGGTAAGGATACATGCAGGAGGCATGTATATCCTTATAAATCAGCACTATGGCAGTAGTTTAGAAAGGATGAGAGTGGGTTTACATCCACTTTAACTGAGCCCAATCTCAATCCAGTGATAGACAATCACAGGCAGTGAAGAGAAATGGGGGTGGGTCCGAGACACACTGTGGCACTGTGGCTTGCTTTGGGGACACTCAGTGGAGAAGCTAGGAGCACAATTGGTGGCCCCCAGTAGAGGTGGATCAGACTCCTCTGGTTGTGTGCACAAAGCGGGTATTAAATGTTTGTTTTATATATGTATATATATATATATATATATATATATATATATATATATATATATATATATATATATATATATATATATATATATATATATATATATATAATGGCTTTAGAATCACTTTTAGGTACTGTATAATTAAAGGGAAAAATGGTTTTATAATTTTTGGATAGAGAAAGGAAAAGTTATAACCCCTGGCAGTTTTTTTTTCTTGTTCACTATCTGTTTCCCATAACAGGAAGTGAGAGATGATCCTTCCCAAGTGAGGGATTCCCATGGGGTGTCACCAGGGTCACCAGAACCAGTGCCCTCACTGGAAGATTTCCTGTCTATTACTATTCTGGTGTCAACTCAAAATTTAGGATTTTCTTTTACTTTAACTTTCAGTGTGATTGGTAAAAATAACAAATAGAGAGAGAAAATCAACGCACACTGGTTAAAAAATTGTTGCTTCTACAGTAGTTTTGTGTTTTGCCTGTAGAAGTAGCTCAATGTTATCCTCTATGTTCATGCAAATTTGGATGATTAGAGGCATAGTTTGAGCTCAGCATTTAGAGGCAGGAAAAAACATTTGGGTTTGCGTTCTGATTGGAGCTCACTGCAGAAAAAAAAAATGTTTTAAGCCCAGTGTCCATGGAGCCTAAGGGAAACAGCAATAAAAACATCCAGGTTTTCTAATCCCCCTCCACTATATTCAAAACTAAAAAAAGAAATGTTGTCTATAATTCTACTTTAACCACTTGAAAGTCGCGCTATAGACAAAAGACGTCCACAGCGCGGCTCTCAACTGCTGGGTGGACTTCCCTGGATGTCCTGCCATTTACAGTGTAGCGGGGAAAAACTGTGCACGGCGTGTCACGTGATGCCGTTGCGCGTGCCTGGCGGCCATGATGTCCGCCAAGTAACCCGCGATCGGCAGTGACAGAGCCAGGACGTCGATCTGTGTGTGTAAACAGCTCCATGTCATGTCAGGAAGAGAGGAGACCGATGCTGTGTCCCTTGTACATAGGGACACAGATCAGTCACCTCCCCCAGTCAGTCCCCCCCCCCCACAGTAAGAATCACTCCCAGGGAATACATTTAACCCCTTCCTCGCCTCCTAGTGTTAACCCCTTTCCTGCCAGTCACATTTATACAGTAATTAGTGCATATTTATAGCACTGTTTGCTGTATAAATGTGAATGGTTCCAAAATAGTGTCAAAAGTGTCCGCAATATCGCAAGCCTGACAAAAATCGAAAATCGCTGTCATTACTAGCAAAAAAAAACATAAATCTATCCCCTATTTTGTAGGCGCTATAACTTTTGCGCAAACCAATCAATATACGCTTATTGCGATTTTTTTACCAAAAGTATGTAGAAGAATACGTATCGGCCTAAACTGAGAAAAAAAATAGTTTTTTTTTTTTTTTTTTAAATTGGGATATTATTATCAAAAAGTAAAAAAATATTGTGTTTTTTTTCAAAATGTTCTGTCTTTTTTTGTTTATAGCGCAAAAAATAAAAAACGCAGAGATGATCAAATACCACCAAAAGAAAGCTCTATTTGTGGGAAAAAAATGACAAAAATATAATTTGGGTACAGTGTTGTATGACTGCGAAATTGTTATTCAAAATGCGTCAGCGCTGAAAGCTGAAAATTGGTCTGGGCAGGAAGGGGGTTTAAGTGCCCAGTAAGGAAGTGGTTAAAGCGGAGGTTCACCCTAAATCTTATGTATTGCTTAATCGGACTATCTTCGTGTGTATTTAAACAGACCGCTATCTATACTTTGCAATATCAATCCAATACCTTAGATCTGTAGTCTGTAGCTGGCACTTCCTGGTTTTCCTCCCGCGGGAGGGGGCGTGTCGCTTCATCTCCCTGCGCCCCAGTGCTTCTTGGGACGATTTAGCAATGTCTCCTGGGAGCACAGCGTCATGCTTCCCAGGAGACAATTCAGAAGGTATAAAGAGCAAATATAGCGTGATTTTACTCGTCACGTGACTCATGCAGCCGGTCACGTGACGAACATTCACCGCTTCCCGGAAGCATTTGCTTGTGGGCTTCACGCTGCCCACAAGCAAAATGGAAACGGCCAGCATAAAATTTTATAAAGACACATTTCATGCCGACGGAGAATGAGGGGCAGTAGCGACATTAAATATGTGAGTACTATTTTTTGAACATTAAAAGAGTTTAACCTGCCTGGCGGTATTCCCGAGTGTGACTCGGGGTGAGATTTTCAGGCTGCGAACGGTAACCCCGAGTCACACTCGGGCTTGCCTCGCTGGATGCAGAAAGAAGGTTTTCTTACCTTTTCTCCGCGATCCAGCGTTGAATCCTCGCAGTGTAAGGCGGGCGGATGTCCGCCTGATGCTGTGTGTTCCCCTGATTCCCTTCCCTGCGAGCGTCGCGACGCAGGGGGGCGGAAGGAGGGGGGGGCGGCGCGAAATTCAAATCCTATAAGTAGCAACAATGTAAAACACAGTAAAACACACTGATATTATTGGATAAAAAAATAAATAAAAATACAGTGACCTTTGATTGCCCCCCCCCAGTGCTTTACAGTGCCCTGTCTGCAGAATTACTGTACCATTACTGTACTAGTGTCTGTATACTGCACAGCAATAATGGCAAAGCGCGCCTCTACATCAAACTCATTATGCGACCTGCTGCCAAACAGCGACAGCGATGCCGAATCCATTGCGGAGGAGCTGAGCGACAGCGACGCGTGGGAAAGTTTGTCGTCGGATGCAGAAAGCGATGTGGTTGACGATCCTGCACCTGTGCCCAGCGACGTGCGGACCTGGTGCGCAATTGATTGCGCTACGGAGCACGTAGCGCCCCCTAGGTTTCCGTTCACAGGATCACCTGGAATAAAAGTGGACATGGAGGATGACAATCCCTTAGAATACCTCCGCCTTTTTTTGACCGATGAGGTGATCGACAAAATTGTTTTGGAGACAAATCGGTATGAAGAACAGCAATCTGCTACCCAGCAGTTATTTTCAAGGCGCAGAAAATGGGAGCCTGTGACCAGCGAGGATATATGGAAATTCCTTGGCCTCCTAATTTTACAGGGAGTGGTGGGAAAACCACTCCAAAAGTGGTACTGGACCACAAATAAATTATTGGCCACACCTTTTTTTGGAACAGTAATGTCCGAATATCGGTTTTCACTTATAATGAAATATTTGCACTTTGCAAATAATGAGGAATTTGACGAACGTTCTCATCCAGCTCCAAAGCTTAAAAAAATTTGGGATATTTACCAAATGATCCTGCGGAACTTCCAGCGGACCTACATACCTGAGAGGGACATTACAATAGACGAAAGTCTCATGGCCTACAAAGGTCGCCTAAGCTGGATTCAATTCATTGCGTCTAAGCGCGCTCGCTTTGGGATAAAATCCTTTATGCTTTGTGAGTCCAGCTCTGGATATATTTGGAACTCAGGACTTTATACTGGCAAAGGGACCAAATTCTCACGGAGATTAAGTGACTATGGAATGGCAACCGCTTCAGTCCTTTCATTGATAGAGCCCTTGCTCAACCAGGGCTACTGTATCACTACGGACAATTTCTATACGTCCCCAGAACTATACGAGTTCCTACTTCTGAATAGGACAGACATTTATGGGACTGTGAGGCCTAACCGGCGTGACATGCCGTCAGGATTTCCAAATAAAAAGCTCGGGAAAGGACAAGTAACTGCATGGCAAAAGGGGAAAATGTTGGCTCTGAAGTGGCGGGACAAAAAGGACGTTTCCCTTTTGAGCACGGTCCATAATACCTCCACCGCCATGGTCCATACCAAAGGTGGAAAAGGCGTTCGAAAGCCACAGGTGGTGTAAGACTACAACCACACGATGGGAGGTGTGGACAGGGCTGACCAGGCCATGACTTTTTACCCTGCAATGAGAAAGCAGCAAAAAAAATATTATAAAAAGATTTTCCGACATCTTTTGGAGCAATGTCTTTGGAACTCTTTCATCCTGCTCAAAAAAAAAATGTCAGGTCTATGGTCCATGCAGACTTTATGTGGAAGGTGGCTGAACAAATTTTCCTCAAACACCAAACGCCAACGGCGGTAAACCGTTCTGGACGACGGGCTTCTATGGTTGTAAATCCAGAGCGACTAACTGGTCGTCATTTTTTGGACCACGTACCACCCACTCCAAAAAAAACAGCACCCACACGGATGTGTGTGGTTTGCTGCTCCAAGCGCGACGCCAGCGGAAGGAAAATTCGCAAAGAAACGCGCTACTGTTGTCTCGATTGCGATGATGGACTTTGCGCCATACCGTGCTTTAAAGAATTTCACACCCGAGACATTTATTGAATTATGATTTTGCACCCCTGTTTGACCCCCAAAAAATCAGAGTATCTGTATATATTATTTGTTAAAATGTATTGAATAAAAACTATTGTTATTATTAAATTATTATTTGTTATTATTTATTATATTATAATTTATGATTTTGTGTTTCAAACTTTGTCATAGTCTATTAGAGACTCTGGTTAGGACAGATTTAGGTGAGTTATTCCTAAGAATTGCAGGCCTGCAATCTAAAAACGCCAAATTTCCATGCAAAATAATGGTACTGCTTTCAGCACCTTTTTTCAGAAAGAATCATACCGCCAGGGAGGTTAATGAACCAAAAAAAAAATGTCCGGACTGCGGAACCCCCACTTTAAGATTTAGTTATCAAATTTTGTAGGTGAATACATAGGAAATAATGCAGATGTAGAAGCTGACAACTAGAATATAATAGATTTATGATCAAGTGGGGCATTCATAACCATCTTAATGTTAGTTTTATCTCTGGAAGCTTTTGAGTTCATTTGATTATTAGAGCCATTATGTTAGGGATTCTAGTTACAATGTAACTCTGATACTGCCAAAATCTAAAGATTTGCAGTAAATCACATAATCAAATGAACACAGCAAAAGAACTCAGTCCAGAAGTCAGCTTTCTCCTTGTGGATCATTTTCATTTTTAAGACAACTAATCTGATGCCACAAATTCAGACTAAGCACGCTCTTCTGTGCTTCTGATCCCTATACAGTATCTCACATTAAAACGTATGCATTCTACTGTTGATCACATGTTTTCTCAATAAAGACCAGACAACCATCTTCAACAGCTACAATGAATTATTTAAAGTATAATTAAAGACAACTTTTTTTCTGGATTTAGATAGAGTGGAGAGGGGTTAGAACACCTGTCTGTTTTTATTGGTGTCTGTGCCCCCGTTAGGGAGATTCACTCTCTCTATGTGTCCTGTTTATCATTACTATAGAAAGTAAAGTAAAGTAAAGTAAAATATCAAATATTGGGTTGAGATCAGAACACTAATAGAGAGGACATTTTCCAATAAGGACACTAGTCCTGGTGGCACACTGACATTCTCTCAATTTGAAGGGGATTTCCACTCACTTCCTGTAATGTCTATGGGATAGGACGTGAAGGGAAATCTCACCAATAAGACACAGATGGCAAAATCAAACCTGATTGGGGACTAAAACCCTCTCTTACTCTATACAAAATGGAAAAAAGAGTTTTGCATTTAGTTACACTTTAATAATATGGTTGTTAAATATGGTATAATATCAAAGCTAATAGAATGATGTCCTAAAATTGTTCTATGTACTGCCCAGTGATGGCTTTATAAGTCAGTAAACCTTAGTATTAAAGGGGTTGTAAAGGTTTGTTTTTTATTTTCTAAATAGGTTCCTTTAAGCTAGTGCATTGTTGGTTCACTTACCTTTTCCTTCGATTTTCCTTCTAAATGTTTTTTTTCTTTGTTTTCTTTGTCTGAATTTCTCACTTCCTGTTCCTCTTCAGTAAGCTGTTCTGGCTGCCTAACCCCCAGATTAACGGCTCGGATGATGGGGGCAAGCTTACTGAGGAGAAACAGGAAGTGAGAAATTCAAAAAAAGAAAAGAAACATTTAGAAGGGAAATCGAAAGGAAAAGGTAAGTGAACCAACAATGCACTATCTAAACCACTTAAGGAATGGCGCACACCGATGTATGTCAGCAGAATGGCACGGCTGGGCACTAGGGCGTACAGGTACGTCCCCTTTAAGATCTCAGCCGGCGGCGGCACGATCACGCAACCAGGTCCTGGGCACCGTGACCACGACCGCGGGACCCACGGACCCGATCGTTGCCGGTGTCACAGAGCTAAAGAACGGGGAGAGGTAAGTGTAAACAAACCTCTCCCCGTGCTTCCTAGTGTCACTGATCGTCTGTTCCTTGTCATAGGGAATGACGATCAGTGATGTCACACACCAAGCCATGCCCCCTACAGTAAGAATCACTTCCTAGGGAACACCTAACCCCTGCAGCGCCCCCTACAGGTTAACCCCTTCACTGCCCGTGTCATTTTCACAGTAATCAGTGCATTTTTATAGCACTGATTACTGTTAAAATGACAATGGTCCCAAAATAGCGTCAAAAGTGTCCGATGTGTCTTGCTATAATGTCGCAGTCATGATAAAAATCTCAGATCGCCATTACTAGTAAAAAAATATATACTAATAAAAATGCCATAAAACTATCACCTATTTTGTAGACGCTATAACTTTTGCGCAAACCAATCAATAAACGCTTATTGCGATTTTTTTACCAAAAATATGTAGAAGAATACGTATCCGCCTAAACTGAGGATTTTTTTTTATATATATTCTTGGGGTAAAAAGTAAAAAATATTGTGTTTTTTTTCAAAATTGTTGCTCTATTTTTGTTTATAGCGCAAAAAATTTAAAACCGCAGAGGTGATCAAATACCACCAAAAGAAAGCTCTATTTGTGGGATAAAAAGGACTCCAATTTTGTTTGGGAGCCACGTCGCACAACGACGCAATTGTCAGTTAAAGCAACGCAGTGCCGAATCGCAAAAAAGTGGCCTGGTCCTTTAGCTTCAAAATGGTCCGGGGCTTAAGTGGTTAAAAGAACCTATTTAGAAAATTAAAAAATTAACCCTTAAAACCCCTTTAAACCCAAGTTTGAAGACATATCATTGAAACAATCATTCTTAATGGTCAGTGTGGATTACAACATTTTCCATGGTCCAGTTTCTTGACTGATTACAAACAACAGTGGAGACAGTCAATGTATATATTTAGAACATTCTCAAGACAAAATAGTTGCTATTGAGCTTGTCCATGGAAACACAGAAAAAAAATGAGGTTCAATTCCAGAATGCAAAGCTCCCCAGAATATTAAGACAAACATTTGATTGGTTGCTATAAGTAACATCATACGTTTTGAAACAAATAAGGCCAGGTCTATTGATAACAGGATATTTATTCTATTTCTTCTTGTGAAATGATTTACTAAAATAGGCCATACGGAGAAATGTAGCTAGAAAATTTCCCTGAGAGCAGATTAGACTTGGCAATGTCAAAGACTTTCTCATGGTTATGTAAAAACATGGTCAAAATTATTATAACTGTAAGAAGCCAGACCAACCCATAATCATGCACATGTAGAACATCTGTACCTCTGCACAGCAAAGAGTCTGTGAAATAATCCTATACATCTCATCTGCTGCCAAAAACCCTCTTAACAGAGAAATTACTTAAAATACTCAGTACCCTGTAACATATGGCAAATATAACCACATGTAAGTTCAGACACAAATGGTCAAACAATCCAAAATAAATGTATACTCCCTAAGAGAAAATAAGATATTTCAATTCTCAAGTGATTGTAACATTCCTAATAAGGCAGAACAAGGCAGAACAAGCGTGTACTAAATACAGTATATACAGTATCTTGATTTTTCCAAATGTTTTATCAGGTACATTAGTGCATTGCACCAATAATATTTCATTTCTTGTAGCCATATATGGTTTTCAAAGAAAAAAAAACATGCTATAGTACTGTAATAAGGGGTAAATTGTGATCTCTGTGACTTTGCTGTCTTATCCTATGTGGCCTGGCTGGCTGCAGGCCCGTTACTAATGATGGAGGACAACTGGTGGCAGATTGCATGGTTATCCTAGTCTTCCTTGTTATGCCTTGTACACTCGATCGTAATTTCCGATGAAAAAAGTCAGACGGATTTTTTTCATCGGATATTCCGACCGTGTGTGTGCCCCATCAGAGTTTTTCCTTCGGAAGTTCCGACAGATTTAGAAAGAGAACATGTTCGCTTTTTTTCAGACGGAAAAAATTTCTATCGGAAATTCCATTCGTCTGTATGGAACTCCAACGGAGAAAAGTCGACGCATGCTCGGAAGCATTGAACTTCATTTTTCTCAGCTCATCATAGTGTTGTACGTCACTGCGTTTTTGGCGGTTGGAATTTGGTGTGACAGTGTGTATGCAAGACAGCTTGAACGGAATTCCGACGGAAAATTCCATCAGAAAAAATCAGTCGGAGTTTATCCCGACGGAAATTCCGATCGTGTGTACAAGGCTTTAGGTTGCAAGTCCCTTTGAACTGCTGAAGTAGGGTAGAAGATAAATGTATATCTTCTGGGCATGTCCAGGAGTCCAGGGGCTTGTGATAGATAAGGGGGTTGTGGAAAAGGGAGTTAAAGAAGTCAGCACCATCATCACAGCATGGAATGTAAAGGGGCACTTTACTATATAATTTCTACAGACACATGGATTTACTACTACTGATATCTATGATATACCGTAAGACAGACATGTGGCAAGATTTTAAAAAAAGTGCCGAACATTGCAGGAAAGATTATAATAAAAACTAATATAAAACATAAAATAAAAATTATATTTGCAATCATTACAATAGTTTTTGTTTATTTATAGTGTAACAATATAGGCATAAGAAAAAAGTTCTGTGACTTTTTCCGCATATGACGTGCATAGGCAGAGCTGCAGTGGAAGGACACAGACATCGAGTGCTCAACCCACCTGTGTCAATATTTAAGTTTGGGTTAAACAAGTACAAAACTTCTGTTTGATAATCAGCTTTCAAATATGTGAACTTTGAGGAAAAGGAAATGAGGCAACTAAAACAGATGTGATTTCTGAGCTTGATGTGTGGTGAAGGATAGAGTTGGAAACCTACTCTCACAATCGCCTCTCATGTATGATAGTGTCAGATCCTACAGACCTTCCATTAAATGAGTTATGGAAATGCTGAAGACTGGTTCCGAGGCTGGCTGATTCTACCCGTGATATGATTATTCTATTATCCTAATATTGAACTGAAAAAGTGTCTGTGCTTAAACCCAAATAACCTTCATTGTTATAACATTTGATCTACAGTATATATATATATATATATATATATATATTCACATTCAATTCTAAGGAGGATCCTACGTGTACATACAGGTGAAACTCGAAAAGTTTGAATATCGTGCAAAAGCTCATTTATTTCATTAAAGGGGAGTTCCACCCACAATTTCACTTTTTAAATATAAATACCCCTGTAATACACAAGCTTAATGTATTCTAGTAAAGTTAGTCTGTAAACTAAGGTCCGTTTTGTTAGGTTGTTACAGCATTTAGATAGTTTATAATCTAGAAATAGACCGTGGCCATCTTAAGTGTGGACATCATGAAGCCAGACTGTATGACTTCCTGGATTTCAGCTTTGCATATCTCGCACATGCTCAGTGCACAAGCAATGTAATAGGTTTCAGTCAGGTTTGCAAGGACTACTGGGAAACATGATGCCTATCCCAAAAAACCCTTGCAAATAGCCTAGGCAAATAAGGAGGAGGAAGTAATGAAGGACTACAAAATAAAGGTATTTACAAGCAACAAATTAAATAAAAATTGTCCATTCTGAAAACTATGAGATTAGAGCATGCAGCACAGACAAACATAAAAAAATGGGTGGAACTCCACTTTAATGAAACTTAAAAGGTGAAACTAATATATGAGATAGGCTCATTACATGCAAAGCAAGATAGTTCAAGCCGTGATTTGTCAGAATTGTGATGATTATGGCTTACAACTCATGAAAACCCCAAATCCACAATCTCAAAAAATTTTAATATTACATGCAATCAATAAAGCAAGGATTGTACATAGAAAAATATTGGACCTGAAAAGTATAAGGCCGCGTACACCTAATCGGTCCATCCGATGAGAACGGTCCGAGAACGGTTAACCGATGAACCTGACTGATGGTCCGTCGCGCCTACACACCATCGGTTAAACCGATCGTGTCAGAACGCGGTGACGTAAAACACAACGACGTGCTAAAAAAAAGTTCAATGCTTCCAAGCATGCGTCGACTTGATTATGAGCATGCGTGGGTTTTTAACCAATGCTTTTGCATACTAACGATCGGTTTTGACCTATCGGTTAGGCGTCCATCGGTTCAATTTTAAAGCAAGTTCTCATTTTTTTGACCGAAGTTTGAAGAACCTATGGGGCCTACACACGATCGGTTTGGACAGATGACAGACCGTTCTCCTCTTGGGATCCTATCCTGTGTACGCGGCCTAAGCATGCTTATGTACTCAGTACTTGGTTTGGGCCCCTTTTGGAGCAATTAGAGCCTCTATGCTACATGGCATGGAAGCTATCAGCCTGTGGCACTGCTGAGGTGTTATGGAAGACCAGGATTCTTCAATAGCGGCCTTCAGCTCTTCTGCATTGTTTGGTCTCATGTCTCTCATCTTTCTCATGGCAATGCCCCATAGATTCTCTATGGGGTTCAGGTCAGGCGAGTTTGCAGGCCAATCAAGCACAGTAATCCCACGGTCATTGAACCAGGTTTTGGTCCTTTTGGCAGTGTGGGAAAGTGCCAAGTCCTGCTGCAAAATGAAGTCAGCATCCCCATAGCAATCATCTGCGGAAGGAAGCATGAAGTGCTCCAAAATCTCCTGGTGACGGCTGCAGTGACTCTGGACTTAATGAAGCACAGTGGACAGACACCAGTAGATGACATGGCTCCCCAAATCAACACAGACTGTGGAAACTTCACACTGGACTTCAAGTATCTTGTAGTGTGCGCCTCTCCATTCTTCCTCCATACTCTGGGTCCTTGGTTTCCAAATGAGATGCAAAATTTGCTCTCATGAGAAAAGAGGACTTTGGACCACTGAGCAACAGACCAGGATTGTTTTCTTTAGCCCAGGTAAGACGCTCCTGACGTTGTTTTGTTCAGTGTGGCTTGACAAGAGGAATACGTCATTTGAAGCCCATGTCCAGGATCCGTCTGTGTGTGGTGGCTCTTGATGCACTGACTCCAGCCTCAGTCCACTCCTTGTGAAAGTCCCCAACACTTTTGAATGGCCTTTTCCTGACAATCCTCTCCAGGCTGCGGTCATCCCTGCTGCTTGTGCACCTTTTTCTTCCACACTTTTCCCTTCCACATAACTTTCTATTAATGTGCTTTGATACAGCACTTTGGGAACATCCAACTTCTTTTGCAATTACCTTTTGAGGCTTATAATGGTTTTCTGCACAACTGTCAGGTCAGCAGTCTTTCCTATGATTGTGATTCCTACTGAATCAGACTGAGAGACCATTTAAAGGCTCAGGAACCCTTTGCAAGTGTTGTGGCTTAATTAGCTGATTGAGCCTAGAATATTGCCCCTTTTCACAATATTCTAATTTTCTGAGATCGTGGATTTGGGGTTTTCATGAGCTGCAAGCCATAATCATCATAATTATGACAAATCACGACTTGAATTATTTTGCTTTGCATGTAATGAGTCTATCTCATATATTAGTTTCACCTTTTAAGTTGCATTAGTGAATAAATGAACTTTTGCACGATATTCACATTTTTGAGTTTCACCTGTATTAAAAGAGGAAAAAAATGGTGTGGGTTTTCCCACTTAAATTCATACTGGGTCCTTATCTAGGCATGTAGTCTGGGTGATTAGGAAACGGAGGGTAGCAAGAATGCTGCATTCCCCTTCTTGAATCATACTTGGTCACACGCCATTCAACATTAAGGGAATACCTTGCGAGGGTGGTGGCATTTATTATGACCCAAAAAAGATGCTTGCACAAGAGCCCACAAGAATGCACTATATATACTGTATATTATATATGCCTTTTTGTCCTATTGGGTGTGCTGCACATAGGATGAAGAAGAAATACTTATCCTAGTGCACTCTGGACAACTTAAAGACCACGAAAAGTGGGGTGCTTGATGAAAAATACACTCAATGGCTACGCCACAACCTCAGCATGAAAAACACAATCACCAGCACACCCAATTACTCACAAATAGCACTATTAAAGCAGGTCTAACCCACCCCCCAACATAAGATTCCACATTACATGCAGCTCTACCTGCACATTAAAAAAATCCAAAAATAACTGTTTTATTAAAGTTTTTTGTAAACTTTTTCCATACTTTCTGTTTTTTAAGCTACGCCACTATTGCCTTCTAGGGAGATTTCAGCTGATCATGGGCATGCACCATAGGGCTTGGTTTGTTATTATCCAATAATAAACTGTGCCAAATCTCATACTGCACTGTACCAATGAGCCTTAGAGACCTGGTGCAGTAGGTTAATTCACAATAATCAACCCTGACTGTGAAGCCTCGTATACACGACCGAGAAACTCGATGGGCGAAACACATTGTTTTGCTCGTCGAGTTCCTTGTTAGGCTGTCGAGGATCTCGGCGAGCCAAATTTCTCCATTCCCGTCGAGGAAAAAGAAGACATGCTCTCTTTTTGGCTCAACGAGATCCTCGACAGTTTCCTCGTCGAAAAGTGTACACACGACCGGTTTCCTCGGCAAAAAAAAAAATACCAGCAAGTTTCCTGCTGGTTTTTGCCGAGAAACTTGGTCGTGTGTACGAGGCCTTACTATTACTAACTTCACTGATTTTCCAATTAAGATTGCATTGCTGTGGTCAAATTTATTTGGGCGGGGGGGGGGGGGGTCTGCTTTAACAATCACATAGAGTAAGACAGTAAAACCGGCAATAGATGGATCAAAATTTGCCTGGCTCAGCAGGAATTTGACGAATTTCAATCCATTTATGGGCAGACTGGTTGTACTGAAGACGATCTATTGGTCAACGACAGTACAACCAGCCTGTTGGGTCTTTTTGTGCGAATACTGCTTCCGGTGCCGGAAAGAATCAGGAGGTATTTTTCCACCAACACTGGATGTGTTGATGGTGAAATCTAGTTACCGTATATTCTTTATTTCAACCCATGGTTGAAGGAAAGAAATTTGCTTAATGTATGGCCTGCCTAAATAAGAGAAGTTTAAGGTTAAGGTTTGCATATTTTTTGGCAGTAAAGACAGTTTAGAAACAGCGCCAGAGACTTATTACAGTTGATGTGTATCATTTAGTGTCAGGGGCCACAGTTACAGCATCTAGAAAAGCTCCTTGATGGAAGGGGCAGGGTGTTCAAATACACATGGTGCTACTGCTGTTACTAAGATAGAACAATGTGATTTTTTGGGGAGGGGTGTTCTGTAATGTATGATTTACCACTGGTGTAAATTCTTATGGACTGAAGAGTTATGTAAGTTGACCGCAGAAGAAAGCAGATGACTCCCTTGTAATGACCCCTTTATTTAAAAAGAAGGACTGATGAAAGGATATGAAGAACGCCTGATGATTTTTATTCCACGAATGCCATCACATTTCAAGCCAAGCTAACTTTATATCGCAAGATGCTGATGCTGTCATTATTTATTATTTCAAAAGTTAGTCTCTGCCAAAAAGAAATCTTCATTTGTCTCTTGCAGATAAAATATTCATTTGTCTACTTAGATGTAGTAGCTGATCCTAGCAATCACTGCCTGTCCCAAAAGTGTATTCTTTTGACAGTAGACTTTCTTTTATGTGAAAAATGTTCTTAATTAAATGTTAATTAGAAAAATCCCACAGCACTAGCCTGTCCATGGCCCAGGAGTACTTCTGTGCTGTGTTTTGACATGGCCTCTTAAAGAAGAGTACTTAGTTTCAGCATCTATTTAATGGCATGAAACCTGTTTAGCTTGCTTAATGTCACAAATCCCTAGATCTCTATTTCCTGCATGACTGTGGCCTCTACAATAGAGTCTAAATGCACAAAAGCAGCATTGTTTGAGTGAAATTTATAAGGAAATTTATTAGAGTCAACTGTGCTTGTTCTTTTTATGCATATAGCCAAATCGTTCCAGATGTACTTAGAAGTCCACCAGGATTTGGTTTACACAGTTCCACAATTTATACAACTTACTGAAAATTGGAAGGACTGTTTTTCCCCCTAAGTAAGCTGATTTTTTGTTTCAATAATTAATGTGGGCATGTTACACTCATAAAAAAAAATATATTGTTAATAATAATAATAATAATAATAATAATAATAATAATAATAATAATAATAATAATAATAATACTGCTACTATGAATATATATATTTTTAATTATTATTATTATTATTATTATTATTATTATTATTATTATTATTATTATTATTATTATTATTATTATTATTTATATTATTATTACTGTTATAAATTTGATATGGCTATTTTTCTCACAATAATATATTGCCAGGTGTTCCGCCCCTCTGTATTTTGTACATTTCTTTCTACTTAAATATACTCCACAAATAGTATTCTTTCTATTGCAAATATATTTTAGACCCAAACTTTGAGCATCCTATACCTGTATGCCCTTAAGCCCATCCTATTATTGTTCAAAATGATATATTTTGAAGCTACATGTAACGTATACATGATGTACATGTATAATTACCATGCTTACAGATGCACACTGTTATTGTTAACATACTTTCAACTTTGGTCACACTTTACACTTTAAATTGAAATGTCAGTGAAAATCTATGGCTAAGTACTTTTTGACTAATCGTTTTGCTTAAAATTGATAGACTTTTATTTTTTTATTTTTTTTACCTTGCAAATTAAACATTTATGTTTTTATGTTCTACTCTAAAGCCTAGTACACACCACCAGTGTGTAACTGAGATTTGGGGTTGGAGCTTCTGTACTAACAATCCAATGTTAGTAAAGCCATCTCCCCTGATGTTCTTTTGTCCCCCCCCCCCCCCAAGAACACTCCGGTCGGCGCTCTCAGCTGGTCAGCTGCTGGTTTTCTAGCATGCTCGCCCAACAGAAGCTGGCCAAACTACTTGTCTTCCGCAAACTGTTTGCAGGCTTTCTTGTGCATCATCTTTAGAAGAGGCTTCCTTCTGGGACGACAGCCATTTAAAACAATTTGATTCAGTGTGCGGCATATGGTCTGAGCACTGAAAGACTGCCCCCCCACCCCTTCAACCTTTGCAGCAATACTGGCAGCACTCATACTTCTATTTCCCGAAGACAACCTCTGGATATGAAGCTGAGCATGTGCACTCAACTTCTTTGGTCTCCCATGGCGAGGCCTGCTATGAGTGGAACCTGTCCTGTTAAACCGCTGGTATGGTCTTGGCCACCATGCTGCAGATCAGTTTCAGGGTCTTGGCAATCTTCTTATAGCCTAGTCCATCTTTATGTAGCGCAAAAAAAAAAATTCGATCCTCAGAGAGTTCATTGCCATGAGATGCCATGTTGAACTTCCAGTGACCAGTATGAGAGAATGAGAGCGATAACACCAAAGTTACCACACCTGCTCCCCATTCACACCTGAAACCTTGAAACACTAATGATTCACATGACACCAGAGAGGGAAAATGGCTAATTGGGACCAATTTGGACATTTTCACTTAGGGGTGTACTTACTTTTGTTGCCAGTGGTTTAGACATTAATGGCTGTGTGTTGAGTTATTTTGAGGGGACAGTAAATTTACACGGTTATACAAGCTGTACACTCACTACTTTACATTGTAGCAAAGTGTTATTTCTTCAGTGTTGTCTCATGAAAAGATAAATAAAATATTTACAAAAATGTGAGGGGTGTACTCACTTTTGTGAGATTCTGTATATATACATCTCTATATATATATATATATATATATATATATATATATATATATATATATATATATATATATATATATATATATATATATATATATACACATATATATATATATATATATATATATATATATATATATATATATATATATATATATATATATATATATATATATATATATATATAGATATATAGATATATCTATATCTATATATATAGATATATAGATATTTATATATATATATTAGAAAGAGAGAGAGAAAATTGCGTAAACAGTGAAACTGGCCTCTAGGGTCCTAGCCACTGTACGAACTGTTGGATCCTCAGAACTTTTGTTGCTCTTAGCAAAAGATCTGGCTATTAACACTCAGCATTATGCTTCAGAGATCATCGCCTAAAGAAATTGCCATCACTAACTGCTGATCTGTTTAGACAAAATTAACATCCTGTACTTTATAAAATCTTGAATTTCTTCTACAAATATGTAATCCCATAGCATTTTGCTAGAGCCGGCTTGAAAGTCATACGTAATCCTATACAGTGCCATAGGGACCTGTAACACATTGTGCTGTAGTGCATGTAAGGGCTCAATGGCACTAAAGGGTTTAGTTACCTGCCATCTGATATGATTTTACAAGCACTGTAGCCAAGGGAGCCTTTGCTATAATAATTAAGTTATCATAATAATGCATTCAGTACATTCACATGATGGGATTTATCAAGCTTCTTGCTGGATGCAGTCCTTTGAGATACATAATGAAAACATAGAATTCACTTTAAACCAAGTCCTGATCTAAAGTTAAACAATCCCCCCACCATGCAAATAAAGTAAAAGCAACATTCATTTTTCAAAATGATATGTACTCTGTGTTATTACAAAGAAAACAGTATATTAGAGAGAGAGGAGAGAAAGATAAAGAAAATGTGTTATATTAAAAAAAAAGGTTCAAAGGTCTATGTGTTTACATGAAGATAAAACAAAGGGGGGGGATTTGCTGAGCTTTCAACGATCTGTCCAACCAAAACTGATCTTTTAGTTCTGAGTAATTGCTGACAAGCTGGGTCAACCTTTGACCATTTTTAAAGCTTGGGGTTTCCAGGGGCAAAATGTCTCTGAATATCCCTGTCTCCTCCCCAGCCACATTCATTAAAAAAGATTCTAAACATTATTGTAAGATTTAAATGGTTGTGGAGTGGTTGAGGAGTGCAACAATAGAAATTATATTATTTACTGCAGCAGGACATGAGGGAGATGGAGAAAGGAACCACAGTGGGATGTTCTCATTTCTCACCAACAGAGTTCCGAGAAATTAATTAAAGTTGGTTGCTGATACAAAGCAATACAACTTATTTGCTATCTTTATGATCGTCGATGTCTGAGATTACGGGATCTGATGTCGGAGATTACGGGATCTGATGTCGGAGATTACGGGATCTGATGTCGGAGATTACGGGATCTGATGTCGGAGATTACGAGATCTGATGTCGGAGATTACAGGATCTGATGTCTGAAATTCCAGGCATGCGATCCACCAACAATGCAGGCCTCACTCCATTTCTTTGCCACTGCCAGCTGTTTCAAGCAGAACCAAAAAAGGACCTCAAATTCCAAATTATTATGGAAAAAGCAAGGGAATGACTGAAACCCCTATATTCTACTAGAATTGACCTTATTTGGAATAGCTGTGATGATGGCATACAGTAAGACCATGTAGATGGCTGGTATTTCTCTACTCATAAGCCTCGTACACACGGCCGAGGAACTCGACGTGCCAAACACATCGAGTTCCTCGGCCAGTTCAGCACTGAAGCCGCCGAGGAGCTCAGCGGGGCGAGAGCTCCCATAGAACAACGAGGAAATAGAGAACATGTTCTCTATTTCCTCGCCGAGCTCCTCGTCGGCTTCCTCGGCCGAAAGTGTACACACGGCCGGGTTTCTCGGCAGAATTCAGCCAGAAACTCGGTCGGAAGCTGAATTCTGCCGAGGAAACTGGTCGTGTGTACGGGGCTTTAAACCTCTGTGATAAGTAAATCATGGCCCATAGTGTGACACAGCAATAAACACCCAGCGCTGAATACTTAAAGATGAATACTAACCAAAACTGAAAATTAAACCTTGAGATGCATACAGAGAGCATTGGCCTTCTGGTCTGCACTTCAGCTTGTCATGCAGTCTATAGTGCACCAGACCGTCCCACTTCTTTTTTGTTGGTAATCTGGTAATCCTGGAACACACATGATGATGATGATGGAAAAACCTCCTTACTGCCCATGCGATGTAAAAAAAGGTAAACTGAGTGAAATTTCCAACTTTGAACACAGCTACACTGTTTAGTGGATTTCATTAGTACGGGGTGTCAAACTCAATTTCATTGTGGGGCACATCAGCATTATGATTACCCTCAAAAAGGACAGTTGTTTCTGTAAAATTAGGTGTCCAGGGCATCCCCTCCCCTTTACATTAGATGTCAAGAGCCACCCCACCATCAGAAGTTGAGTCCCCCACTCTCCCTTACATCACAGTGCACCCCCTTTCCTTATGCTGCTGCTGGGAAGAAGCTGGATGCATTGCTTGAAAGCGGAAAGTAAGGGCCTGGAATAGGACCAGAGGAGGGCTGGAGCTCTCCTGCAGTTGCAGGAGAGGTGCGTGGGCCACATGAAATGGCCTGGAGGGCCGGATTCGGCCCGCGGGCCTTGTGTTTGACACCTGTGCATTAGTAGGTCACAGGTTGTCTTCACTTGTTACCTGCACTCTGATGGAACTATCTCTGTGGGACCAATTTAAAAAATCAGAGCAATGGCTTTACTATGGCCATACTGCTTTTTACAAAAGAGGTACATTTATAAAGTACATAGATGTGCTTTATAATTGTGTTTTGCACTCTGTTGACTTCAGAACTTCAGTGAGGTGCTGTAAACATGAATGGAGGAGGAATAAAATCTGGGATGAGAGCCCATCCAATTCACCTGACCTGCAATCTCCATTATAAATGTACCCCTAAGTATTACCTTAAAGGTTGAACTGGGTTTCAGCATATTATTTATTCTATATTATAGGTATTATACTCTATGTATATTATTATATAGCATAGAGGTCATGGGTCTATATAAAGGTAACAACCCACATCACGTGTGGAAAAACAAAAAAATGATTTTAGTACATGAGAATGAAAACAGGTTCAATTAATAAAACAACGACTCAACATTGCTTTCAGAATAAAGGATACCATAAAAAAAATCATAATAATAAAATGGAGGTGTACAACATTTAGTATAACTAGATTCCACCATCATCTTGGTATGATAATGTCACTATCACCAAATATTTTTAGACTATATTATAGGGAAATAGAAACCAGTATTCGTAGCATACCAATTTTCCAAAATATACAGACTAAGCCCATGGTGATAAGATCATGGTGACATTTTTCAAACCCTAAACTGACACACTGCAAAAATGTTGACAGTTTGAGTTATCATGCTACCATTCTAGGAATCTGATGTTACCTACAAGGTCATAACCTGTCAAGTCAAATGCCTGATACACTATTAGATGGTGTTTAAATAGGAGAAAAACACTTGCTTCCATTTTTTTAGTGCCTGAAACCCAGCTTCAATGGTTGAGTAAAGCCCTCCCAGTAAAAGGCAGCAGCCACCTAGTGGCGGAAATCAGGAAAGTGTTTTGTCATTACAATATTATGGTATG